>NC_057798.1:425899087-426044880 GCF_018294505.1 Triticum aestivum | reverse complement strand
AGAGGCAGCATCGATCGGCTTCAGTTAGCAGCAGTAGCGAAGGAATCGCTCGATCGGGTTCAGTTAACAGCCATCGATCCATTGCTCGGGTTCAGTAACGCATAGCCTACAGTGCAATCGCTCGGGTTCAGTTAGAGCCCAATGCCTCGCTCGGGTTCAGTTAGAGCCAACACCTCGCACACACGCGCGTACGTGTACGAGAGAAACGCGCATCGCTCGGCCCCCGACCACCCACCATAACCGGGAACTCCCCGAAATTTTCCTCTCCCTCGCTTCTACCACGGTTTTTTCCGTCATGGACGGCCCAAAGAATGTCATGCAGCTGCGTCTCCGGCCCGCCTAGGACGAAAAGCCCATTTTCTGTCATGATTTTTTGTCATAGAAGTAGGAGCCCAGCACATCTATGATGATACCGGGTTTTGTCACAATTATCGTCATAGAAGTGTCATAAGTATGTCAGGAAAAAGATTTGTTCGGCCCAAAATGTCACGGATGTGTCTTTTTTTTTGTAGTGATAGCAACAGCCGGAAATATGAGGTTCAAATTCCTCGGGGCTATCATGTTCCTCACTGTGTAGGTAATTCGCACTGTCGAATTCCCAACTCCTGAGTCAGAACAAATTCCTCAGAGACCAGAAGATCTTCGTCTTTGTCACTGAAGAAATTGACTGAATTGATATGAGATTTCCAATGGCTTCACTCGAAAGGATTGGGTAGGTGTAGGATTTTGAGACGAGCATCACTTGGACATCAGTTTCCTTAGTATTACCTCGACCCCCTTTAACAGTACGGTGTTTCCTATGACTCAAGAAAGAGAAAATGGAACTACGAAAACAAAAGTCTTCACGCTTCATAATCCTCACATGAATATCCAAGTCTTCAAGGTCACACCAATTTCTTCACTTTCAAAATCTTCAGGAGAACCAAAGTCTTCAGCTGAAGACATACTTTTTTAGGGGTCAACTTTCATCGTAAATATAAAACTCCTCATCAACTTATAGAGCCTATGTACACTCACAAACATATTAGTCCCTTAACCTATAAGTCTTCAATACACCAAAAGCACTAATGGGCACTAGATGCACTTACAATCTCCCCCTCTTTGGTGACTGATGACAAATAGGTTAAGTTTTCAATGGGGATAAACATATAAATTGAAAGTGATAAGTATTGAGGAATTTGATTGCAAGATATAGAAAAACTCCCCATGAAGGTGTGCATATTTGAAGAATTTTCTTTGGATAGCAAATGCACATTGTAGGGTAATATCATGGAGATGCCCCCCTATATCTTGTAATTCATACACGCATTTAACATATCGAACGAAGAATTTGAAATGCATGATGAAATATGGTGTCTGACGAAATTCAGCATGCGTGCATTAAGTACTTGAGGAATTAAGCATGCAAAAAGCAATCAAAAGTATCAGACCACCATAGGACTTAAGTTTAAAACTCGACAAATCAAACACATGAGAAGAACGAGAGTTGTAACTTAACAAAAAATGCCCATATAATAGACCCGCTTGAAGACTAACTCAAATTTATCCCCCTTTGTCTTCAAATGACCAAAAGGGACGAAAAGTGAGGACTAACGCCCCTGAAGAATATCATCGTGATGTCGATGGAGGAGCGCTAGCATTGTTGAGGTCGTTCGTTGTTGTAGGGCCTGCTGCAGTGTTGTCCAAATCTTCAGCTTCGTCTGTCTCGCGCGATGAAGAATATGAGCTGATGACCAGCTGAGGAACTTTAACCTTCTTGAATTTCTTCGAAGGTGGCTGAGACCAGTCAAAGTCCTGTTGGCAGTCCATCTTCTTGAGTTCATCATCAGAGTAGATATGCGAGAGAATAGCCCAGGTGCGGTCGAAGACTTGATGCAGATAATAGAGATTCTTCTTCACTATGTTTTGAGTGACAGTCATGTTCTGAAGAATAGCACAAAACTGAGGCTTGACCCGCTTGTGATTTCTATCCACTTTCTGATGAAGACTTAGAAGTAGTTCATGATTAGTCATCACACGCGGAGCAGTGGACTGAGGATTTTGCTTTGAAGCATTTGCAGCAGTGTCATGAGTGGCAAAGTCATCATTTGTGGAGTAGGATGCTGCCTTTCAAAATTGACCGTCCAAAGGACAGGTGCCTTCATCAATAATTGCATCCTTGCACTTCTTATCAGCTGAGGAAATAGTCCGTTTGAGGACTTCAAGTGGTGGCAAATAGTTGAGATGATTATGAAAGTCATCGTTGTAATGAATTGAAGTCCTTGATCTGATGGATTTCATGATCCAGGGAGCATAAGGCTTCAACTCAAACGGTGACAAAGCAGCACTAGCCAAAGTCCTCATGAAGAAATCATGATAGTTGATTCGAATTCCATGCATGATGTTGAAAAGCAAGTTCTTCATGATGCCAACAACTTCTTCTTCTTTAGAGTTGTGGCCCTTAATAGGACTGAGGGTTTTGGCAGAATGCAATAGACAGTCCTTGGCACATACAACAAGTCCTTGACGAGGAAAGTGGTCCTTGCAGCTTGGCCAGCCTTCAAATGCTTCATCAACACTTGCATCAAATGATTCTGCAATTCAAGTTCTTCATATAGATTCAGAGCGCCTTCTGTGGGTGGACTGACTGGGAAAGCATGAAGTAATTCAGAGGCCGGAGCTTTGTGATGAGTATTTTCAGTCATCCAGTTCAAAACCCATGAATTCACATCGTCAACATTTCCTGTCAGATGCAAAGGGGCATAGAACTGAAGAATAATCTCTTCATTCCAGTCACAGATGTCGGTGCAAAAGTTGAGTAGCCCTGCATCGTGAAGAACACTAAGGACTGGAGTGAAACATGGAAGAGACTCCATATCTACATGAGGAATTTGCATATGGTCAAACACTTAACCTTGTCAAACAGTAGTGTTGAATAAAAGTTCATCTGAGAGGCAGTCCAGAAACGCTTGCGGCGAAGGCAAGCAGAGTCCTAGGGATTGAAGTCAGAGAAGAAATGACGTTCAATGAAGAAATCATCAGCCTTGAACTTCTGCTTCTTGGAGTGAGGATTCTGTGGCTTTGGCTTAAGATTTGCACTAGAAGTCTTCACGGCCGCTTGAAGCACAGCCCCTGGAGCCTCAGGCTGAGGAATCTTAGGAGCAGTTTCTTCTGTTGTTTTCTTCTCCATTTCATCAACACCAGTGGCTGGAACTTCTTCGGGAATGGAATGAAGTGAAGCTTGACCTTTATCAGAACCCGTGTGAATTTCCTCAGTTTGCATAGGGCACTAAGGAATTTTTTGCAGAGGAGTGGTTAGAGGAGAATCGGTATCATGACTTTCCCATTAATCATCATTCATCACTGGAGTCGTAGACCCGATGTCCACATCCTCTTCTTCAGCTTCAATTTCTTCAACACCGGCCTCTTCGGTAGTGAACTGAGGTAGCGGCGATGATACCTATAGAGGTTAAGGGATAGCATCCACTTCAAGTTCATCATCCAACTGCTCTGACATAGCAGCAGATGGATCTTCTTCATCAATGTCATCAGCAATGACATATTCTTCACCAAAAGGAACAATCTCCTTTGATGGCATGACAGTCAGCGGAACAACATCAATTGGATTCTCGAAAGAGCTCGTCAAAGTCTTCACTTTCTTTGGAGCTGAAGACTCTCAGGCGTCTGAATGCTTTCCTCTTTTTCACTGTTGCCCTTTCAACATCCTTTGTTTTCTTCGCCTCTGATGTAGAAGGAAAATGAGTGCTTTTCATCTATGAAGACTTTGCAGGGGGAGCATATGAAAGAGGCACAGATTCTTTAGGCACAACTGTTTCAGTTGCCCTGGCAGGTTCAGATTCTTTAGACGCAACAGCAGATTCTTCAGCTAGCCTGGGTTGATCTTCAGGCGCCCTGGGAGTTTCATCAGGAGCTGGAATTACATCATCAACCCTGGCACTCTTAGTTTCTTCAGCAGCCTGATTTTCATCAGCGGTGCTGGCATGTTCTTTAGTGGGCTAAGCAGATGCTTCACCCCGAGGAATTTCTGGTTGCGCTTCAGCAGCAATGTTGGTCTTGAGGCCTTTCGCCAGCTTGGCGAATCTGACTTTGGCACCTAGCCAGTCAGCATGATACACGTCAAATTCATCATTGAGAGCTTTTATTTTAGAATGTATAGTCACAAGTTCTTCAGTGGTCATTTTCAAGACATTTCTCTTCGAGGAACGCTGCAAATGAGTTAAGTTGATGAGAACCTAGTGATTCAGTAGCATACATGTGTACCTGTGAACAGAGTATAGGTGCGAATAATTTGGAGAGGTCATATGCGTTCTTAGAATTGGTTTTTAAAAGGATTTAAGTTTGAGGAATTTGACCAGTGGAGTCTTGAGGAATTTCACTAAGAGTTCTTGTCTTAGGTTCCAAAGTTGTATAGATTAGAAATCCACACAATCGAGGAATCTTGAAGAAAAACACATCTTAGAGAAATAGATCAAGAACAAAAGCAACTGTGGTGTTTAAAGATATGGAAGTTGAAGAATAAACACCTTTTGAAGATTTTTTGTAAATCATCAGAATCAACAAGGGTAGTAAAAGCGAGTTTTATTTACCCTTGACGAAGAACACGACAAAATGTGGGATGAACTGTGGAAGTTCATCCATTCGGATCTTCCACGCCCTAACTTGGCGGAGTAAGACAGCTACAGCGGCGGTGGAGGTGAAGATTTCGCGACCAGCGCGAGTATGACGGAGACGAGGTCGAGGCAGCTAAGCTCTTCCTCATAGGAGATGATGGAGGTTAGTGGCGGCACTAGGTCAGAGTGCTTGAGCGGAGGAGAGAGAGGTCGAGCGGAGTAAATGCGATGAGGAGAAAGGGGAGGGGTATTTATAACCGCGGTGAAAAACCATTCGTTCGAGGAATTTGGACGAACGTGCCCCTGAACCTTGCTATCCTAGCGACATGTGTCACCCACGTACTGAGAGGCGGAGATCGTGTGAGATTGTGGGTGAGTCGTTTAATCTTGTAGTGGGATGCGGAAGGATTTGAGCGGCAAAAGCCGAAAAATTGGATGTGAAAGTTTTAACATTCTGTTCACAAATTCTTCAGCTGTCAAGGACAAAGTGAAGATTTTGAACAGGTTTCAAATAGAATGCACATGAAGAATTTGTGAACAGACTGGGTTGAGTTTGGCATAGAGGGGGAACAGGTCCGATCACATTCACTTAGATGAAAAAGCAACTTGAAGAATTAGCTATAAGTGAATGCTGTAGAGGACATGAAAAACTCATATATATATATATATATATATATATATATATATAGCAATGAGGAACAAAGTCAGAAAGACTGAGGAAATTGTAACTCTAAAGAAATTGCAAAACTCAAAATGAAGATTTTCAACATTGGTTGGTGGCGTAACCCACCGTATAAGAATGATGATTTCAGACACCGCATACAATTGTCGTAGGGTTCTGAGAATCTAATTCTTCATTAATTTCTTCACACTTAGAGGGTTAGTCTTCATTGATTGAAGAAAAATGTTACTTTGTGTGTTGCACATCTAAGTCATCAATTTTGCATAAGTGTTAGGATGTGTGTCCTTTTCAAAGAACATTAGAAGATTCTAAGATATTTAGCTCACACTGCAACTTGCTAAATCTCTTCTCATCCAAGGGCTTTGTGAAGATATTGGCCAGCTGATCTTCAATATTCGCGTGGTCAATGGAGATGTCGCCCTTCAACACATGGTCACAAAGAAAATGATGAATCTGGATGTGCTTTGTCTTCAAGCGCAGAACTAGGTTGTGAGTAATCTTGATAGCACTCTCATTGTCGCAGTAGAGTGGCACATTCTTCACATTGATGCCATAGTCCTTGAGGGTTTGCTTCATCCATAGAAATTGAGCACAGCAAGATCCAGCAGCAATGTACTCAGCTTTAGCAGTAGAGAGTGATATGCAGTTCTGCTTCTTCGAGGACCAACATACCAAGGATCGTCCGAGGAAATGACATGTGCCTGATGTTGAGTTGCGGTCCACCCGATCACCAGCATAGTCAGAGTCAGAATATCCAATGAGATCAAACTAAAAGCCCTTGGGATACCATAATCCAAGTGTTGGAGTGTGAGCGGGATATCGAAGAATATGCTTCACAACCTTATGGTGTGATTCCTTCGGTGTAGCTTGAAATCGGGCACACATGCAAACACTAAGCATAATATCCGGCCTAGATACACATAGATACAATAAAGAGCCGATCATGGAGTGGCATAACTTTTGATCGAAGTCTTTGCCATTTTCATCAGTGCATAGATGGCCATTTGTGGGCATAGGGATTTTGACGCCTTTGCAATCTTGCATGCCGAATTTCCTCAACACATCCTTGAGATATTTCTCCTGGGATATGAATATGTCATTGTGTTGTTAACGAATATGAAGACCTAAGAAGAATTTCAACTCTCCCATCATAGACATTTGATATTCCTCACTCATCATATAGGAAAATTCGTCACTGTAATGTTGGTTAGTACAACCAAAGATAATATCATCAACATATATTTGGCACACGAATAATTCGTCAGCATATGCTTTGGTGAAAATAGTTGGGTCAAGTGAACCTGGTTTGAAGCCTTTCTTCATGAGGAATTCCTTTAATATATCATACCATGCACGAGGTGCTTGCTTGAGGCCATAGAGGGCCGTGTTGAGTCTGTAGACATGATCTGGAAGTTTTGGATCCTCAAAACCTAGTGGTTGAGCAACATACACCTCTTCCTCAAGCTTACCATTGAGGAATGCACTTTTCACATCCATTTGATGTAAGATGATATTATGATGGTTAGCATAAGCAAGCAATATGCGAATAGCCTCAAGTCTAGCAACAGGTGCAAAAGTTTCATCGAAATCAATTCCTTCAACCTGTGTGTAGCCTTGAGCTACAAGGCGAGCCTTATGCCTCACCACAAGGCCATTTTCATCTTGCTTGTTGTGGTAGATCCATTTGGTGCCGATGATATTGTGCTTGTGTGGGTCTGGTCGCTTGACAAGCTACCACACATTGTTGAGCTCAAATTGATGCAATTCATCTTGCATAGCTTGTATCCACTCAGGGTCCATGAATGCTTCATGAACTTTGGTGGGCTCTGTGATAGAGATAAAAACAAAATGCCCACAAAAGTTAGACAAATGTGAAGCTTTTGAGCGCGTGAGAGGACCTGGTGCGTTGATGTCATTGACGATTCCCTCAATCTGCACTTCATTTGCAACGCAAGGATGAGCAGGTTGAGGACTTTGATTTGGCCTAGCAATTTCTTCGGGGCCATTTTCTTCAGTAGCACCAGCTTGTTTTTCTTCATGATCCGGAATGACTTCTTCAGTAGATTCTTCGGTGGGGATGACATCCTCAGTAGCCTTGAACTTGATGGATTCCTCAGGTGACAATTCATCTAGCACAAGAGGTAGGTGCTCTCTTTGCGAGCCATTAGTCTCATTGAACCGCACATCTACAGTTTCAAAAACCTTGTGATGATAGGTGTTGAGACTCTGTAGGTGTGCGAGTCCTTTCTGTAACGAAGCATAAAACCCTCATGTGCTTTTGGTGCAAATTTAGAGTGGTGGTGAGGATCTCTAATCCAACATTTAGCACCGAAGACTTTGAAATAACTTACATTGGGTTTCTTGTCAGTGAGGAGTTCATATGAGGTATTTTTGAAGAATTTGTGAAGATTACCTTGTTGATGATGTGGCATGATGTATCAATAGCATCTGGCAACAAATGTTGTGGAGTCTTGTATTCATCAAGCATAATGCGAGCCATCTCAACAAGAGTCCTGTTCTTGCGCTCCACGATGCCATTCTGCTGAGGAGTATAGGGAGCAGATAACTTGTGAGTAATACCAAGTATATCAAGATATTCATCAAGACCAGTATTCTTGAACTCAGTTCCATTATCACTCCTGATATGCTTGATCTTCACACCAAAGTTCATAGATGCTCTTGAGTGAAATCGTTTGAAGACTTCCTGCACTTCATTTTTGTAAGTGATGATATGCACCCAAGTGTAACGATAATAATCATCAACAATGACAAAGCCATATAACGATGCAGAATTAGTGAACATGGCATAATGAGTAGGGCCAAACAGATCCATGTGAAGTAATTCAAAGCGACGAGAAGTTGTCAAGATAGTCTTCATGGGATGCTTGGGTCTGGTGATCTTTCCAGCCTCACAAGCCCCACAAAGATGATCTTTGAGGAATTTGACACCCTTGATGCCAATGACACGCTTATTCTTCACGGGTGTATGCAATTTCCTCATCCCAGCATGACCAAGTCATTGATGCCATAACCAGCCTTCTGAAGCTTTTGTAAGTAGACATGTGGCAGGTTGTGGTCCTGCAGAGAAATCAACAATATACAAGTCTCCTCTCCTAAGGCCTTCGAAGACTTTGGAATTGTCAGATTCCATTAGCACAATGCAACGATATTTTCCAAAGACGACAACCATATCAAGATCACAAAGCATTGGGACAGACATGAGGTTGAATCCTAAGGACTCGACAAGCATGACTTTGTCCATGTGTCTATCCTTTGAGATTGCAACCCTACCTAGACCCAATACCTTGCTTTTGCCTTTGTCAGCGTAGGTGATATGCTTTAGATGAGATGGAGATAAAGTAGTGTCCATCAGTAAGTTCCTATCACCGGTCATGTGATTTGTACATCCACTGTCGAGGACCCAGTCAGTAGCTTTGGGTTGTTCATACTACAGATGTATCAGTGCAACTTACGAACCCACATACTTCATAAGTGAAGAATATGATATCAATTTCATCTATAGTAACAGATATAGCAATAAGAAGACGTGAGAAATGAGTAATTCATTTATTCATGATTATCTCGCGTCCATTCAAGCATATTCAGGTCTCCAGCAAATTCTTCAGATGATTAAGTTCGTCTAGAGACCTGACCCTGCATAAGAGATTAGTTCTTTTTCTTCACCTCCCACATCTGGAGGGGTGGCAAAGAGTTCATCATTTTGCGAGCTCCATAAGAAAAAGATGGCATTGAAGACAGTGCACTTTGTTTCACAGGAGAGGGGTTAGGATAAGCATATGAATAAGCAAAGAAATTCTTCGAGGACTTATGAACATAATGGTTTGAAGAATAATGCACATATTCATAGCCTTTAGACTTTCCCTGCAAAACAAAAGTGTTAGCAGGATGATGTTCATATGAGGATTTGGATCCACGTGAGGAATTTGATCCAGATGAAGAATTTGGTCCATAAGACGACCTGGGTCCATATGAAGAATTTGATCTGGGGTTTCTATTCTTCGTAGATGGTGTCATGATGACATTCACCTAAAGATTTTCAAGGCACCTTTTGAGAACCCAGATTTTCTTCATAGGGGGACCATTCCTGCAGTTAGTTCCAACATATCGAGCAAACATTTCACCAGTCTGATTCTTGAACAGTTTATAGTTGGAGTCAAATGACTCATCAGAGGAATATGAAGATTCACAAGTAAAGCCAGATAAAGTGCATGGATCTACAAGAGGTCCTATAGCAGCAACCCATGAGGTTTTGGGGCACTGCTCAGGTTTCCAGTAGGTCCCATCAGCATTGAGTTTCCTCTCAAAGGCAATACCCTCTTTCCTAGGGTTCCTGTTCAAGATCTGCTTTTTCAGCACATCACAAAGAGTCTGATGCCCCTTGAGGCTTTTGTATATGCCTATCACATAGAATTCCTTCAAACCTGCATTGTCATTAGTTATACTTGTGGTATCATCAGATGAGGAATTTGTGACCACAGAGACAACTGAAGAATTTGCAGCAATAGAAGCATTTGAACATTCAGGTGAAGAATTAGCAGATTCGCGCTCAATGCATTTTAGACATGGTGGAATAAATTCTTCCTGAGCAGAACTGATCTGTTGAGCAAGCAATGAATTGTTTTACTTCAAAAGATCTTCATAATTCACTTTTAACTTCTCAAGATCTTGTTTTCTCTGAAGAAATTCATAAGAAAGCTTCTCATGATCAGATAAGAGAGTGTTATGACGACTTTGAAGATTGTCAAACTTAAACTGAAGTCTCTGAAGATTATTAGTCAAAGTCTTAGTTCGATTCATTCCTCACCCAACATGTCATCACTTTTGTCTAGCAGATTTTGAATCCTTTACAAAGCCTTTTGTTGTTTAACAACAATTTTGGCAAGTTTGGAATAACTAGATTTGAGATTGTCATCAGATTCATCCTCACTAGATTCAGAGGGGGATTGTTTGAGGACCTTGGCACCTTTTGCCATGAAGCAATAGGTGGGAGCATAGTCATCGACGCTCTTGTAAGCAGAGTTGGGGAGGTCATTTTCTTCAGTGTTGACGATGAACTTGCTGACATAAGTAGTAGCGAGGGCTAGGCTCGCCGCACCAGAATCTGACTCCTCAGATTCCTCCTCTTCCACATTTTCCTTAGATTCATCTTGAGAGTCCATTTCCTTGCCAATAAATGCCCATGCCTTCTTGGAACTGCTCTTCTTGTGAGATGAAGACTTTGAAGATTTTGATGACAAGGACTTTGAAGATTTCTTCTTCTTCTTTGAGTCATTAGAATCGTCATCTTTGTACTTCTTCTTCTTTGATTCCTTTTCCCACTGAGAACAATCAGACATGTAGTGACCAGGTTTCTTGCATTTGTGGCAAGTCCTCTTTTTGTAGTCACGAGATGAGGAATCATCACTTCTTGAAGACTTTTTCCAAAGCGACCACGGCGAGAGAACTTCTGGAATTTCTTCACGAGCATTGCTAGCTCCTGGCTCGGTTCTTCAGGATCACCAAGGCTGCTAACAGAATCTTCACCTTTAGATTCAGAGACTGCCTTGGCCTTCAGTGCATGTGATCTTCCAAAGCTCAGTCCATAGAGGTCTCTCTTCTCAGCAAGCTGGAACTCATGAGTATTTAGCCTCTCGAGGATATCAGCAGGATCTAGGGACTTGTAATCTGCTCGTTCTTGAATCATCAGTGCAAGAGTATCGAATGAGGAATCAAGTGATCTCAACAATTTCTTCAGCACCTCATGGTCGGTGATGTCAGTGGCACCAAGTGCTTGAAGATCATTTGAGATTTCAGTGAGGCAGTCGAAGGTTTGCTGAATATTTTCATTGTCGAGTCTTTTGAAGCGGTTGAAGAGATTGTGAAGAACATCAACTCGGGAGTCACTTGAGTGGAGACTCCTTTGTTGACCATCGACAGCCTGTCCCAAATCAGCTTAGCAGTTTCCAAAGCACTCACTCTGCCGTACTATCCTTTGCTCAGATGGCCACATATGATATTCTTCGCTTGAGAGTCGAGTTGCTTGAATCTCTTCACATCAGCAGCATTCACAGACGGAGTGACTAAGGGAACACCATTTTCCACAACATACCGGAGATCGTTATCAATTGCCTCAAGATGCATGCGCATCTTGTTCTTCCAGTAGGGGTAGTCTGTCCCATCGAAGGTAGGACACCCAGCCAAGACCTTGATCATTCCTGCAGTCAACATAACTAAAACTCCAGGTGGTTAAACCAAAATCACACAGAACAAGGGAGTACCTTGCTCTGACCAATTGAAAGTGCGTTATATCGACTAGAGGGGGGTGAATAGGCAATTTTTACAAATTCATCACTGAGGAATTTCTAAGTGAAGAAATTCCTAAGCAATGACACACTAGCAGTGGAATAAGTACTCATGTATAAGCATAACAGAGAAACAACCAAGTCATCATGATGAAATGAAAACAAGCACAGAGTACAGATAGCATGAAAATAGGATAAGCAGGCTGAAGACTATGTGACTGACGAATTAGGATTGAGGAATTAGAAAAAGTCTCCAGTCAAAGTCTTCAAACAGTAATAATCAGTTCCATCAATACATGAATGAGGAAATGAAAGGGTTGAGTAAATAGAACCAGTTGGCTTGGCAAAGACAATGATTTGGTAGACCAGTTCCAGCTGCTGTGACAGTTGTACGTCTGGTTGGAGTGGACGAGTATTAAACTCAAGGATACATAGTCCCGAACACATAGTGCTCACCGTATTCTCGTTGAGCTAAAGTCACACAGACCTCGCCCAGCACTCGTGGTAAGTCTTTAGGTGACTTCAAAACCTTCATAGACTTGGTCACTCGGCGATCACAATTCCTCTTGGATGCTCAGACCATGACGTCTAACCGTCTGGAGGATACACAGTCCTCAAAGGTAACAAGTGTCAGTTCCACACAGGAACAATCTCTTCAGTGATGCTCAATCACTTTGGGTTTGTAGGTGTTTGGGTTTGGGATTTGGGTTTTCCTCACTTGATGTTTTTTGCTCAAAGTCCTCGGAGGATGGGATGCTCTCAATGACAAGTGTCAGTTTCTCTCAGAGCAGCCAACCAACTCGTGGTTGTAGGGGGGCAGCTATTTATAGCCTAGGGAGTAGCCCGACATGATAAGACATAAATGCCCTTCAATGATATGACCGTTAGGTGGGTAGATATTTTGGACAGCTAGCGCATAGCACAACAACGGTCGGAAATATGAGGTTCAAATTCCTCAGGGCTATCATGTTCCTCACTGTGTAGGCAATTCGCACTGGCGAATTCCTAACTCCTCAGTCAGAACAAATTCCTCAGAGACCAGAAGATCTTCGTCTCTGTCACTGAAGAAATTGACTGAACTGATATAAGATTTCCAATGGCTTCACTCGAAAGGATTGGGTAGGTGTAGGATTTTGAGATGAGCATCAGTTGGAAATCATTTTCCTTAGAATTACCTCAACCCCCTTTAACAGTACGGTGTTTCATGTGACTCAAGGAAGAGAAAATGAAACTATGAATACAAAAGTCTTCATGCTTCATAATCCTCGCATGAATATCCAAGTCTTCAAGGTCACACCAATTTCTTCACTTTCAAAATCTTCAGGAGAACCAAAGTCTTCAGCTGAAGACATACATTTTTAGGGGTCGACTTTCATCGTAAATATCGAACTCCTCATTGACTTATAGAGCCTGTGTACACTCACAAACACATTAGTCCCTTAACCTAAGGGGCACTAGATGCACTAGATCACTTACAACTATTAAACAATTTTTTTGAAGAAGTTCAAACTAAGCACAATGTCAAAGTTTCAAAGTAATTATATTGTAAGTTCATGTAAGCTTATTGTGGAAGTTCTGGTACAATATGAATGGAGGTGCTGGTTGATACATCCATTTTGCATCATGCTTTTATATTGATATTTATTGCATTATGGGCTGTTATTACACATTATGGTACAATACTTATGCCTTTTCTATCTTATTTTACAAGGTTTACATGAAGAGGGAGAATACCGGCAGCTGGAATTCTGGACTGGAAAGGAGCAAATCTGAGAGACCTATTCTGCACAACTCCAAAAGTCCTGAAAATTTATGGAGAATTATTTTGGAATATATAAAAAATATTAGGCGAAGAAAATAACAGAGGGGACCCACCAGGAGGTCACAAGCCTGGGGGGCGTGCCCTGCCCCCTGGGCGCGCCCCTAGGGCTTGTGGGCCCCCTGGAAGGTCTCTGGTGCTCATCTTCTTCTATATGGAGGGTTTTGACCTGGAAAAAATCATAAGGAAGCTTTCAGGATGAAGAGCCGCCGTCTCGAGGTGGAACCTTTGCAGAAGCAATCTAGGGCTCCGGCGGAGCTGTTCTACCGGGGAAGCTTCCCTCCCGAAGGGGGAAATTGAAGCCACCATCATCACCAACGATCCTCTCATAGATAGGGGGTCAATCTCCATCAACATCTTCACCAACACTATCTCCTCTCAAACCCTAGTTCATCTCTTGTATCCGACCTTTGTCTCAAAACCTCAGATTGGTACCCGTGGGTTACTAGTAGTGTTGATTACTCCTTATAGTTGATGCTAGTTGGTTTACTCGGTGGAAGATCATATGTTCAGATCCTTAATGATATTTATTACTTCTCTGATTATGAACATGAATATGCTTTGTGAGTAGTTACGTTTGTTCCCGAGGACATGGGAGAAGTCTTGTTATAAGTAACCATGTTTGATATTCGTTCGATATTTTGATGAGATATATGTTGTCTTCCCTCTAGTGGTGTTGTGTGAACGTCGACTACACGACACTTCAACATGATTTGGGCCTAGGGGAAGGCATTGGGAAGTAACAAGTAGATGATGGGTTGCTAGAGTGACATAAGCTTAAACCCTAGTTTATGCGTTCCTTCGTAAGGGGCTGATTTGGATCCATATGTTTCATGCTATGGTTGGATTTATGTTAATTCTTCTTTCATAGTTACGGATGCTTGCGAGAGTGGTTAATCATAAGTGGGAGGCTTGTCCAAGTAAGGACAGGACCGAAGCACCAGTCCACCAACATATCAAATTAGGAAAGTAATGAATGTGAATCATATGAGCATGATGAAAACTAACTTGACAATAATTCCCATGTGTCCTTGGGAGTGCTTTGCTTTATATAAGAGATCATCTAGGCTTATCCTTTGCTACAAAACGAATTGGGCCACCTTGCTGCACCTTAGTTACACTTGTTACTTGTTACCCATTACGAATTATCTTATCACAAAACTATCTGTTACCGATAATTTCAGCGCTTGCAGGGAATACCTTGCTGAAACTGCTCGTCATTTCCTTCTCCTCCTCGTTGGGTTTGACACTGTTACTTATTGAAAGGACTATGATAGATTCCCTATACTTGTGGGTCATGACTTGTGTTGTATTTCATAAAATAGCAAGCAGGAATAAGGAAATAAACTATGAAGTTCAAGTAAGCTTACTGCGGAAGTTTTGGTATAACATGTGAGGAGGTGCTTGTGTTGTGTTACAAAAAAAGGGCAAGTAGGAATAAGGAAATAAACTATGAAGTTCAAGTATGCTTACTGCAGAAGTTCTGGCATAACAATCGAATAGTCAATGTAGCAAAAAACATGTCGAACAACACTACTGTAGGTTGCTGCTAACGTGACACTACGATCAGAGACCCTTCGACGAAACTGTGTTTGATGCAATAATCGCAAACGGTGATGTAAACAAACCATAAAAAAAGATGCAAATTTTTTACGATGGCGGATGCGCCAAACACGGTTCAGAATTTAGTTCCCTGCGCGATGAGGGGCATATGGTTCAGTTTAATGAACTGTTTGCGATGAGTCAAAAGGACGGAAACGGGCATCCAGATGAAGGTGTGTGTGATATACAGCCTACGGTTCACTTGGATGAACTGTTTGTGATTAGGCAACACAAAGAAATGGTCAGCCAGATCAACGCGTGTGCGATATACATCATACAGTTCACTCGGATGAACTGTTTGCGTTGCACCAATAGAACATAAATGGTTCAACTTAATAAGATGTGTGTGATACGCGGCAAACAAGTCTATAATCAGAAATGTGTGCGAAGACCGATAATAACACAGACAATTGATGCTAATAAGGCATGTGTGTTGTGCGTTGGGATTGCATACAGAACAACAACATATATATATATATATATATATATATATATATATATATATATATATATATATATATATATATATATATATAGACACACACGCGCGCGCGCGCACTTATAGGGACATGGTTGCATAACCAAATTAAACATACAATTACATAGGTGGCTACTACACACATGACATTTGCACACACCAAAGTAAACTATTACCTGCATAATTACATAGGTGGCTACTACACACATGACATTCCACACACCAAAGTAAACTATATATTACATGAATGATTAACTAGGATAAACGATCATTTGATCATCATCTACTTCTTGTGACGGTTGCTCTGCTTGTGGCTCAATCCGGCCTCGTTGATTTGGGTAACAAGGCACTTCCCCATGTCAACGATCCGCCTGTGCATCTCATAGCATGTGTACACGCTCTTGGCCACGAACCTGAGGTGAGGTTCATCCAGTTGCCACATCCAAGCCCCGTGCTAGGATACGGGACATGTTCTGTTGGCATCCCGCTTCATCTTTTCGTAGTATGGGTCGATGATGGCCGAGGAGAGTTCAATTAGGGATTCCTTCTTCATTCTTCCCCAGACCCTGTAGTGCTCACGGATTTCAACAAGGTTCTCGCAGGCCAAGCCCATAACCATGAGCACTTTTACATCGTTGGTGGTTTCCACCATAGCGAACTTGTAGTCGGTGCTGTTGACAAACCTGGTGAAACGGTCGCAAGGCTCTGTGGCCATGCATTAGTGGTAGATGAGGACTTGATGGCACACGCAGAACAGGGTGACGGCAACCTTCTAATCTATGTTGGGAGGACTGATGGTGTACTAGAGGTTGATGTAGACCACCTTGCACTTGTCTCGATTAAGCAACTGCCCAACGGTGTTGATGTAGCCGTCCACCATGGCCGGGTCGATGGTATACCCCACTAAGAGATCTGTCTCCCTCGTGTGGGTCTCCACTTTATGCTTGCCGAACTCCATTGGTGCGCCGCCTGACATCCCCTCTCTATGTGTCATCATGGGTGTGCTTCATCTGTTGTGGGGCGCGATCAAAAGGTTGAAGAGACTAAGGTTATAATGGTTGCCGGAATTAAAGGGGAAGCTGGACAGCCTGGAATATTGGCACGCCCTAATGGAAGTTCTAATTTGCAGCGCGTAACTCCATCGTGCCGCACATAACAGCATTGCGTGGCAACACGCATGGTGCAATCGCATGCATATGGGGCCCATGACGTGTTCATGCATAGGCCCAACCGCTGGCAGAGAGCGCGCGGAAGGACGCGAGCAGAGCGCTCCACGGTCACCTCAACAGCGAGCAACCATATATATGCATATAGCAGTTAACCATGCAAGGAAAAGCTGCCCACAAGCCGAGCGCATAGACGGACGTGAGCAGAGCGCGCCGCGGTGCCTAGCGGCGAGCACATCGCGCTGCGGCACCTAACGGTGACTAGAGATCGCCGAGGGACGCGAGCAAAGGCCGACACAGTGATACGTGTCAAATAAGACGTACTATGCGAGCGATGTCGGAGACATCAAGCATGAATCAGATTAGAGTTGCGTGTGCGATACGTGTCATACAATTGATCCATCCGAGCTATTTGCGATGGAATAAGCCGTGTGTGTTGTGGTCAAACGCTTGCTGGTATATAACCGTTTGCGATTGATGAATTCATCGCTGACGGGTTACCTAGTGTGGTCCGTGTGCGATGTGATATGCCCTGTATGCAGAACTTCTATGCTTTGTGTATAGAAGAACAACATATATATACTTGTAACATGACATGATTGCAATACCAAATTAAACATCCAATTATGTTATATAGAAAATACCATAAATATTGCAAGGTTCAAATTCAAAGATTACAATGCCCAAATTTAAACATTGCAAACCTCATCATTTCTGCAAAGGGATCAGCCACTGACAAGTCATGTATGGGTTTGACACAATGACTTCCAATTACTCTATCATATGCTCTTCCAATACGAAGTTTAGCGTTTTCAAGCCTCTTCCATTCTGCAGTACGTGCCGGCTCTGATCAGCATACCATTCATCTTTCCTAATTAAATGCGTGTTCAAGATCAGTACCCTCAGCACCCTTGCTCTGGCAAGAAAGAACCTGGCGAGTGTAATCTTCGATAAGGTCCCTCGATAGGAGTTCAAAGTAATATTTGAGAGATGCATATCCAGACATTCGATGTGATTGTTGTTATAAACATTTTCCACCTCCGGGCCTATTATTATCTGCAAAAGAAGAGAACGTGTTAGTGCCTACATGCAGTTTTGGACACTACTACACGCCTATTTGGTTTGCAGTATTTGTAAAATGCACCAACATGCCATCTTCGATCTGACATGATTAACATGGGCATTTGATTACAATCTATAAAAAAGTAGCCTTCTTCACAAGAGGTTGGATTGGATGAAAAATTCCCTAAGAAAACTAGTACAGATGAATCCAAAGGAGAAATGCTTATGGATTGTAACCATATGAATCAAGCAACCAATATGGGGTGGGGTGTATGTTTTGAAATCCTCCAAAGTTCCTTCAAAAATCATAGTATATTGTCATTGTAAACTTGGGAAAAGGTGCAAAAAGTTGAACTCCCTTATGGTTAACATTTAATAGGAAAGGAACATCAACTCGATATACAACTTCTTTAGGCACGGAAAGCATCTCAGGCAACTGACAACTTGGTCCAGGTTGGGACCGACAGATTCTAGTGCCAAGACCTTCACTGTGCCCAGAATTTGGGTGAAGCTTTGCTGAATGACAGACGAACATACATCTTCAAAACTAGAAATAATATTGATATCAAGAAGGAGAGGTATAAGGTGACTGTTTTACCTGAAAGTATTAGTATTTAATAGACGAGTGGCCCACCGCTATCAATTTTAGCGCAGAAATGACATTGATTCTTGTTGGACCTTGTTGATAAACTAAAAGTAATCTCTCAAGTGATGGTGTGTCCTCAATGACCATATTGTGGTCTACCTTTTGTGATATCTCGTTACAGCACCAGCAACACACATAAATTGTCCGGAGAGTCCTGGATGTGATGTGGAAGGTACTCGACCAATTCATCACCTGAAGATCAAGGAACTTGAGTGCAGTACAGCCGAGGAGCAAGCGCTCCATGTCATCCTTTGGGATGCAAACGGAGACGAGCTCGAGGTGCTTCAGTCATGGTAGAAAAATAGCGGGCACGTCATTAAGGGGGATGGGAGTTCATGAACTTGGCTAGGCGCAGCGTGGGCGCGAAGCGGAGTGCCCTTCATTTAAACTGAGCTCCTCAAGAAGATCTATGGCGGGGAATCGGAACCACTCGTCAAGCTTGGCTCGGTCCTTACCATTTGAACGGAACTTGCCCATGATAAGGCCTCTGATTGGGCCATGGTGACTGCAGAGGATCTGGGAGAATGCATCCAAGCTTTTGCAATAGCCATGCAGAGCTCGTGGGCGTCGAGGAGGTCGACATGGGTGAGGAGCCATAGGGGGCGCCACCGTTAGGAAAGGGTGGTTGTCCTTGCCTCATATTTGATTGGGAGGAGGGATATGATGACTGTCAACATATCATCGGGGAGGTTGCTGATGAAGTCTAGGCCTGCTGGAGTCGCTTGCGGTTCTTTCTCGACCCGCCTCTGCTTGTTGGCAGCCTCGTTCTCCACCTCGTCGGTGGTGATGGAAACCTCTATCTCCATATTCACGCCGTGCTACGGTGCTTCAGCCACTACAAAAAAAAGACACATCCGTGACATTTTGGGCTGAACGAATTTTTTTTCCTGTCATGCTTATGACACTTCTATGACGATAATTGTGACAAAACCTGGTACAATCATAGATGTGGTGGGCTCCTACTTCTATGACAAAAATCATGACAGAAAATGGGCTTTTCGTCCAGGGCGGGCCGGAGACGCAGCTGCATGACATTCTTTGGGTTGTCCATGACGGAAAAAACCGTGGTAGAAGCAAGGGCGAGGAAAATATCGGGGAGTTCTCGGTTATGGTGGGTGGTCGGGGGCCGAGCGATGCGCGTTTCACTCGTACATGTACACGCATGGGTGCGAGGCGTTGGGCTCTAACTGAACCCGAGCAATTGCACTAGCTATGTTACTGAAATCCGATTGATCCCTTTGTGTTAACTAAACTCGATCGAGCGATTCCTTAGCTACTGCTGCTAACTGAAGCCGATCAAACCCGCTGCCTCCTTCCCTTGATTAAAAATGAGCATTATGGGGGGGGGGGTAGGATGAATAGTTCCCAGTGGGGGCTTGGATGAACAGGACCCCGTGGTAATAGAGGTTGTTGCCGCTGGATGAACATGACCCCGATTGATCGAGCTGGTTGGGAGTGGATGAACAGGACCCCGTGGTGGGCTGGATGAATAGGATGACCCCGTGGAGGGCTAGTTGAATAGTAGCCGGTGGAGAGCTGGATAAACAGTAGCTCGTGGAGGGTTGGTTGAACAGGACCCTGTGGAGAGGGTTGGTTGAACAGTAGCTGGTGGAGGAGCGGTGGAGGCTGGATTAACAGGAGCCCGTGGATGAACAGTCACAGGTGGAGGCTGGAGTAGGTCGATGGTGGATGAACATTAGCCCGTGGAGGCTGGAGGAGGTCGACGGTGGAGATGAACAATGTAAGTGCATCTAGTGCCCCTTAGTGATTTTGGTGTATTGAAGACTTATAGGTTAAGGGACTAATGCGTTTGTGAGTGTACACAGGTCTATAAGTCTATGAGGAGTTTCATATTTACAGAGAAAGTCGACCCCTAAAAATGAAGTTCGTCAACTGAAGACTTTGATATTCTGAAGACTTTTTGAAGACTTTGAAAGTGAAGAAATTAGTGTGACCTTGAAGACTTGATATTCATTTGTGGACCATGAAGCGTGAAGACTTTTGTTTTCGTAGTTTCATTTTCTCTTTCTTGAGTCATAGGAAACACCGTACTGTTAAAGGGGGTCGAGGAAATACTAAGGAAAAATTTCCATGTGATGCTCAACTCAAAATCCTACGCCTACCAATCCCTTCGAGTGAAGCCTTTGGAAATCTCATACAGTTCAGTCACTTTCTTCAGTGACAGAGGCGAAGTTCTTCTGGTCGCTGATGAATTTGTTCTGACTGAGGAGTTAGGAATTCGTCAGTGCGAATTACCTACACAGTGAGGAACATGATAGCCCTGAGGAATTTGAGAGTCAACTTTCCGACCATTGCTGTGCTGTGCACCAGCTGTCCCAAAATATCTTATCCACCTAACGGTCATTATCATTGAGGGGCATTTATGTCTTATCATGTCGGGCTGCTCCCTAGGCTATAAATAGCCACCCCCTACAACCACTAGCTGGTTGGCTGCTCCGAGAGAACTTTACACTTGTCATTTGAGAGCAATCCATCCTCCAAGGACTTTGAGCGAAAATCATCGAGTGAGGAAAACCCAAAACCAAACCCCTACAATCCCAAAGTGATTGAGCATCACTGAAGAAATTGATCCTGCGTGGATCCGACGCTTGTTACCTTTGAAGACTGTGCTTCTTCCGGACAGTTAGGCGTCAAGGTCTAGAGCATTCAAGAGGAATTGTGGATCGCCGAGTGACCAAGTCTGTGAAGGTTTGGAAGTCACCTGAAGACTTACCACGAGTGATTGGACAAGATCTGTGTGATCTTAGTTCAAGGAGAATACGGTGAGGACTGCGTGTCCTGAGCTGCGTGCTCAGCGACTAGGTGTCCGGGACTGTGTGTCCTCGAGTTTAAATACTCAGCTGCTCCAACCAGACGTACAACTGAGACAGCAGTTGGAACTGGTCTACCAAATCATTGTCTTCACCAACCTAACTGGTTCTATTTCCTCAACCCTTTCATTTCCTCATTACTGTGTTGAGTGTTTGTTCATATCTGTGTTTGAAGACTTTGACTGAAGACTTTCTCAATTTCCTCAGTTCAATTTCTTTAGTGTGTTTGTCTTCATCTTGTGTTATCCTGTGTTTACGCTTTCTGTACTCTGTGCTAGTCTTCATTTCATCATGATGACCATGCTTGTATTCTGTTATGCTTACTTCTGAGTACTTATTCCGCTGCTGATAGTTCTTCGCTAAGGAATTTCCTCACCAGCAAATTCCTCAGTGAAGAATTCATAAAAATCACCTATTCACCCCCCTCTAGTCGACATAACGCACTTTCAATTGGTATCAGAGCAAGGTACTCCCTTGTTCTGTGTGATTTTGGTTTAACCGCCTGGAGTTTTAGTTATGTCGACCGCAGGTATGATCAATGTCTCGGCTGGGTGTCCTACCTTTGATGGGATGGACTACCCCTACTGGAAAAACAAGATGCGAATGCATCTCGAGGCAATTGACAACGATCTCTGGTATGTTGTGGAAAATGGTGTTCCCTCTGTCTCACCCTCACTGAACGCTACCGATGTGAAGAGATTCAAGCAACTCAATTCTCAAGTGAAGAATATCATATGTGGCCATCTGAGTGAAGGACAGTATGGAAGAGTGAGTGCTTTGGAAACTGCTAAGCTTATCTGGGATAGGCTGTCCAAAGTGAATGAAGGAGTCTCAACTCAGCGTGACTCTCGAGTTGATGTTCTTCGGAATCTCTTCAACCGCTTCAAAAGACTCGACAATGACAATGTCCAACAAACCTTTGATCGCCTCACTGACATCTCAAATGAGCTTCAAGCCCTCGGTGCCACTGACATCACTGACCATGAGGTGGTGAAGAAACTGTTGAGATCGCTCGATTCCTCATTTGATACTCTAGGTCTGATGATACAAGAACGGGCTGACTACAAGTCTCTTGATCCTGCCAATATCCTCGAAAGGCTAAATACTCACGAGTTCCAGCTTGCTGAAAAGAGAGATCTCTATGGTTCGAGCTATGGCAAACCACGTGCCCTGAAGGCCAAGGTTGTGTCTGAGTCTGAATGTGAGGATTCTAGTAGTAGCCTTGGTGATCCTGAAGAATTGAGCCAGGAGCTAGCACTGCTCGTGAAGAAATTCCAGAAGTTCTCAAGACGTGGTCGCTTCGGAAAATCCTCAAGAAGCAGTGATTCCTCATCAAGTGACTATAAGAGAAGGTTGTGCCACAAATGCAAGAAACCTGGTCATTATATTCAAGATTGTCCTCAGTGGGAAAAGGAATTGAAGAAGAAGAAATACAAGGATTACAGTTCTGATGATGCGAAGAAGAAGAAGAAATCGTCAAAATCTTCGTCATCAAAATCCTCGAAGTCTTCATCTCACAAGAAAAGCAGCTCCAAGAAGGCTCGGGCATTCATTGGCAAGGAAATGGACTCTGAAGCTGAATCTGAGGAACATGAGGAAGAGGAGGCGTCTGAAGAATCCGAATCTGGTGTGGCGAGTCTGGCCTTCGCTACTGCCTTTGTTAGCAAGTCCATCTTCAACACTGAAGAAACTGACCCCACCGACAAGCCTGATGAAGATAATGATGACTACGCTCCCACCTATTGCTTCATGGCAAAAGGTGCAAAGGTACTCAAATACACCTCCTCTGAATCTAGTGAAAATGAATCTGATGAGAATCTCAAGCCCAGCTACTCTAAACTTGCTAAGATTGCTGTAAAACAACAAAGGGCTTTTGAAAAGGTTCAAAACATGCTAGACAAAAGTGATGATATGTTGGGTGAAGAAATGGATCGCACTAAAGCCCTGACTGGAAATCTTCAGAGACTTCAGTCTAGGTTTGATAACCTTCAAGGTCATCATAACACTCTCTTGTCTGATCATGAGAAACTTTCTTATGAATTTCTTCAAAGAAAGCAAGATCTTGAGAAGCTAAGAGTGAGTTATGAAGATCTTCAGAAGGAGCGCGATTCATTACTAGCTCAACAAATCAGCGCTTCTCAGGAAGAATTTGTTCATCCATGCTTAAAGTGCATTGAACGTACATCTGCTAATTCTTCACCTGAATGTTCAAATGCTTCAACTGTTACAAATTCTTCACCTGCCTCTGCTATCACTAATTCCTCATCTGGGGACATTGCTAGTATCACTGACGATGCAGGGCTGAAGGAATTGTACACGACAGGCATGTACAAAAGCCTCAAAGGGCATCAGATTCTTTGTGATGTGCTCAAAAAGCAGATCCTCAACAGAAACCCTGGGAAAGAGGGTATCGCCTTTGAGAGGAAACTCAATGCTGATGGAACATATTGGAAGCCTGAGCAGTACCCCAAAACCTCATGGGTTGCTGCAAAGGGACCTCCAGTTGATCCATCCAACTTATCTGGCTTTACATGTGAATCTCCTCATTCTTCTGATGAGTCATTTGACTCCAACTATAAACTGTTCAAAAATCAGAATGGTGAAGTATTTGCTAGATATGTTGGGACTAACTGCAGGAACGATTCCCCTATGAAGAAAATCTGGGTTCCCAAAAGTTATGTTGAAAGTCTTCAGGTAAATGTCCTCATGACACTACCTGTGAAGAACAGGAACCCCAGATCAAACTCTTCATATGGACCAAATTCTTCATATGGATCCAAGTCCTCATACGGACAAAATTCCTCACGTGGATCAAATTCCTCAAATGGATCAAAGTCCTCATATGACTATCATCGTGCTAACAACTCTGTTTCGCAGGGTAGAGCTAAGGGCTATGAATATGCACATTATTCTTCAAACCATTATGTTCATAAGTCCTCGAAGAATTTCTCTGCTTATTCATATGCTTACCCTAACCCCTCTTATGTGAAACGAAATGGTTTGGCTTCTATGCCACCATTCTCGTATGGTGCTCGCAGAGTGATGAACTCTTCGCCACCCCTTCAGATGTGGGTGGTGAAGAAAAAGAACTAATCTCTTCTGCAGGGTCAGGTCTCCAGACGTGTCTTAACGTCTGAAGAATTTGCTGGGGACCTGACAAAATTGCCTGAAAGGACGCATGCGAATCATGATGAAATAAACTTTCACACGTCCTCCTACTGCTATATCTGTTTACTGCTTGATGAAATTCATCTGATGAACTTGATATCATATTCTTCATTGATGAAGCATATGAGATTGTAAGTTACACTAATTCATCTGCAGGATGATCAACCCAAAACCACTGAATGGGTCCTCGATAGTGGATGTACAAATCACATGACTGGTGACAAGAATCTTTTGATGGATGCTCCCTTATCACCGTCACATCTGAAGCACATCATCTTTGCTGACAATGGCAAAAGTCAGGTATTGGGTCTTGGTAAGGTTGCGATCTCTAAGGATAAACACATGGACAAAGTCATGCTTGTTGAGTCCTTAGGAGACAACCTCATGTCAGTCTCAATGCTTTGTGATCTTGATATGGTTGTTGTCTTTGGCAAGTATCGCTGTGTTGTGATTATGGAAGCTGACAATTCCAAAGTCTTCGAAGGCTTTAGGAGAGGAGATTTGTGTATTGTTGATTTCTCCACAGGACCACAACCAGCCGTGTGTCTACTTGCAAAAGCTTTAGAAGGATGGCTATGGCATCGACGACTTGGTCACACAGGCATGAGGAATTTGCACACGCTTGCGAAGAAGAAGCATGTCATTGGCATTGAGAATGTCAAATTCCTCAAGGATCACTTATGCGGAGCCTGTGAAGCTGGAAAAATGACCAAGGCCAAGCATCCAGCAAAGACTATCATGACCACTACTCGTCCATTCGAATTGCTTCACATGGCCTCTTCGGACCTAATCATTACTCAGCAGTCACTAATGCTGCATCTCTATATGGTTTTGTCATTGTTGATGATTACTCTCGATATACATGGGTACACATTGTTACTTACAAACATGAAGTGTAGGAAGTCTTCAAACGTTTTTCCTCGAGGGCTTCAACCAACTTTGGTGTGATGATCAAGCACATCAGAAGTGACAATGGAACTGAGTTCAAGAATTCCGGTCTTGATGACTATCTTGATGAACTTGGTATTACTCATGAGTTATCTGCTCCCTATACTCCTCAGCAAAATGGTGTCGTGGAGCGCAAGAACAGAACTCTTGTTGAGATGGCTTGCACTATGCTTGATGAATACAAAACGCCTCATCATTTTTGGATTGATGCAATTGATACTGCATGCCACATCATCAACAAAGTATATCTTCACAAATTCTTCAAGAAGACGGCCTATGAACTCCTCACTGACAAGAAACCCAATGTGAGTTATTTTAAAGTCTTCGGTGCTAAATGTTGGATTAGAGATCCTCACCACAACTCTAAATTTGCACCGAAAGCACATGAAGGTTTTATGCTTGGTTACGGAAAGGATTCGCACACCTACAGAGTCTTCAACATTGTTCTTCACAAAATTGTTGACACTGTAGATGTGCGGTTCGATGAAACTAATGGCTCGCAAAGAGAGCACCTACCTTCTGTGTTAGATGAACCAGCACTTGAGGATTCTATCAAGTTCAAGGCAACTGAGGATGTCATTCCTACTGAAGAATTTGCTGAAGAATTCATTCCAGTTCATGAAGAACATCGAGCTGATACACCTGAAGAAAATGCTGAGGAAAATGGTGCTGAAGAAAATGGTGACCAAACTCCTCAGCAACAACCAGCTCATCCTCGCGTTGCAAAAGAAGTGCAAGTGGAGAAGATCATCGATGACATTAGAGCACCAGGTCCTCTCACACGCTCAAAAGCTTCACATTTATCTAACTTTTGTGGGCACTATGCTTTTGTCTCTATCACAGAGCCCACCAAGGCAGATGAAGCATTTTTGGAGCCGGAGTGGATTCAGACTATGCAAGAAGAATTACATCAATTCGAGCTCAACAATGTCTGGGAACTGGTCAAACGTCCAGATCCTCGCAAGCATAATATAATTGGCACAAAGTGGATCTACCACAACAAGCAAGATGAGAATGGCCTTGTGGTGAGGAATAAGGCACGACTGGTAGCTCAAGGCTACACATAGGTTGAAGGAATTGATTTCGATGAAACTTTTGCACCTGTTGCTAGACTTGAGGCTATTCGCATATTACTTGCTTATGCTAACCATCATGATATCATCTTTTATCAAATGGATGTGAAAAGTGCATTCCTCAATGGTAAGCTTGAGGAAGAAGTATATGTTGCTCAACCCCCAGGTTTTGAAGATCCAAAGAATCCTAACAAAGTCTTCAGACTTAATAAGGCCCTATATGGCCTCAAGAAAGCCCCTCGGGCGTGGTATGATACATTGAAGGAATTCGTCGTGAAGAATGGCTTCACACCCGGTTCACTCGACCCTACTCTCTTTACTAAATCTTATGATGGTGAACTGTTTGTGTGCCAAATATATGTTGATGATATTATCTTTGGCTGTACTGACCAACGTTATAGTGATGAATTTGCCTATATGATGAGTGAAGAATATCAAATGTCTATGATGGGAGAGTTAAAATTCTTCTTGGGTCTTCAAATTCGTCAACAGCGCAATGGCATATTCATATCTCAGGAGAAATACCTCAAAGATGTACTAAGGAAATTCGGCATGCAAGATTGCAAAGGCGTCAAAATTCCTATGCCCACAAATCGCCATCTATGCACTGATGAAAATGGTATTGACTTCGATCACAAGGTATACCGCTCCATGATTGGTTCTTTATTGTACTTATGTGCATCTAGGCCAGATATAATGCTTAGTGTTTGCATGTGTGCCCGATTTCAAGCTGCACCGAAGGAATCACACCATAAGGCTGTGAAGCATATTCTTTGATATCTAGCTCACACACCAACACTAGGATTATGGTACCCCAAGGGCTCTACTTTTGATCTCATTGGATATTCTGACTCTGACTATGCTGGTGATCGTGTGGACCGCAAGTCAACTTCTGGGACTTGTCATTTCCTCGTACGATCTTTGGTCTGTTGGTCCTCGAAGAAACAGAACTGCGTATCACTGTCCACTGCGGAAGCTGAATACATTGCTGCTGGCTCTTGCTGTGCTCAACTGCTTTGGATGAAGCAAACACTCAAGGACTATGGCGTCAACGTGAAGAATGTGCCTCTCCTCTGCGACAATGAGAGTGCCATCAAGATTTCTCACAACCCAGTTCAGCACTCGAAGACAAAGCACATTCAGATTTGTCATCATTTTCTTCGTGATCATGTGTTGAAGGGCGACATCTCCATCGAGCACGTGAAGACTGAAGAACAGCTAGCTGATATCTTCACTAAGCCCTTGGATGAGAAGAGATTTAGCAAGTTGCGGTGTGAGCTAAATATCTTAGAGTCTTCGAATGTTCCTTGAAAAGGACACACATCCTAACACTTATGCAAAATTGATGACTTAGATGTGCAACACAAGAAGAAACGTTTTTCTTCAATCAATGAAGAATAACACTCTAAGTGTGAAGAAATTAATGAAGAATTTGATTCTCAGAACCCTACGACAATTGTACGCGGTGTCTGAAATCATCATTCTTATACGGTGGATCACGCCACCACAAAAAGTTGAAAATCTTAAATTTGAGTTTTTCCTCAGTTTTGAAATTCTTCAGTTTTTCAAATTCTTCAACTTTTCAAAATCTTCACTGTTTCCTTCGTTTTTCTTCATTGGCTATATATATATATATATGAGTTTATGTCCTCTACAGCATTCACTTATAGCTATTTCTTCAAGTTGTTTTTCTGCTAAGTGAATGTGATCGGACCCTTCCCCCTCTATGCTATACTCAACCCAATCTATTCACAAATTCTTCATGTGCGTTCTATTTGAAACTCGTTAAAAATCTTCACTGTGTCCTTGTTAGCTGAAGAAATTGCGAATGAAACTTTAAAACAAATCTTATCCAAATTTTCGGTTCTGCCGCTCAAACCGTTCCGCATCCCACGATGCATTATTTTACTCACCCACGATCGTACACGATCTCCACTACACAGTTCGTGGGTGACACATGTCGTGAGAAGGAGAATGGTCAGGGGCAAGTTCGTCCTAAATCTTCGGGCGAACAGTTTTTCACTGCCTCTATAAATACCCCTCTCTCCATCCTCACTTCTTTTACTCCGCTCGACCTCTCTCTCCCGCTCGAGCTCCTCAAACCCTAGCGCTGCCGCTACTCCATCGTCGCCGGTGAGGAAGAGCTTCGCTGCCTCGACCTCGTCGCCGTCGTACTCACGCCGACCGCAGAAATCTTCACTCCGCCGCCGCCGTAGCTATCTTCCTTTGCCAAGTTAGGGCGTGGAAGATCTGAACAGACGAGCTTCACATCTAAAACACCCAGTTCGTCGTGTTCTTCATTTAGGGTAATTAAAAGTTACTTTTACTACCCTCGTTGATCCAAATTTTACACTACAAAATCTTCAAAGGTGTTTATAATTCAAATCTTCACACATATGAACACCTCACATCATATGATCTTGAACTGTTTCTCTAAGCAATCATTTTCTTCAAGATTCCCTAATTGTGTGGATCTTCGATCTGTACAACTCTGGAACCTAAGACAAGAACGCTTAGTGAAATTCCTCAAGGTTCATCTGGTCAAAATCCTCAAAACCTTCTCAAAACGCATATGACCTCTCCGAATTCCTCGCACCTGTACTCTGTTCACAGGTACTCATGTCTGCTGTTGAATCAGTAGGTTCTCATCAACTTAACTCATTTGCAGCGTTCCTCGAAGAAAAACTGCATACTTCTTCAGAGAACTCGATTGTTCAAATTCCTCAACTGAAGAATATGGCAGACGGTAAGAAGCCGCAGAAAGGAGGAAAGAAACCTGAGGTTATGACTATGTTTGAAATCCCTGAGGAAATTTATGCTGACTATTGCACACCTGATGAAGCAAAATTTGGCAAAGAAAACCAAAATCAGCGCAAGGTGCACATTCAAAAGATTGAACGGAGATGGGCAAGGGAATGGAGGGAATACAGATATGTGACTCCAAAGTACATGAGGAAATTCGCCATCAATCCTCCATGCCCAAGAGCTCCATTGGCACCTGGCCAAGTAGCTGACCCCACAAGCATCAAATGTGGTGAGGACTTTCCTGAAGAATGGGCTAAGCGCCAAGCTAAATTGGCAAGACAGGCCAAGGAGGCAGTGAAGAAATTCAATGAGGATTCTGCCACTGCTACTGCTACTGAGACCTCGGTCAAACCAAGGAAATCCATGCCAAAGAAGCCTGCTCGTAAGCCAAGTGCTTCACCAACAGTGCCCTCACGGCAAATTCCTCACACTTCTACAACTCCATCAAAGTCCTCAGCTCCTGTGCATCTGGCTACATGTCAAAGGACTGCTGGTTTCTCGATTGCCTCTGGTGTTTCAGCCAGTTCCTCAGCTGCACCAATTTCCTCATCAGGCCCCACACTGTTGAAGACCAAAGCAACAGCTGGACGAGGTCCTCGTCCAAGTCCAAAGAAGAAACAGGTCGCATTCCATGTGCCTTCTGATGATGAAGCTTCTGATGATGAACTTGCAGAAATCATCAGAGACAGACAGGTGAAGGCCGCTAGAGCCAAAGGCACATCTATGCCACTGCTTTTGGATCCGAGGAAAATCCTCGATTATATTGATCTCTGGCACAAGGATCCAAACACCCCAATGCCTGATTTTCATCTGACCCCTCGACAAAGTCATATGTTGACCCATTTCATCACTGAAGAGAAATGGAAGTTTGAAAAGGCAAGAGAGATCAAGAAAGCTCAATACAGAAAGGAGAAGTTCCTGAAGAAAAACATTGTCAGAATGACACCTGAGGAACTTCTCAAGGTCCAGACTAAAATTCAAGACCTCAACAAAAACTTCGATGCTTATTATGCTGATTGGCAAGGGGCCAAAGTCAGATTTGTCAACCTGACGAAGAAATTCACCAATGTTGCTGCCCCAACGCAACATGAAATTCCTCAGGCTGGAGCCTCAGCTCAGCGACTGAAGAACATGCCAGCATCGCTGATGAAGTTCAGGCTGCTGATGAAAATGCCAGTTCCAGGGCTGATGATCCCGTTCCAGCCGCTGAAGAAATTGCAAGGGCATCCACTAGTGGTGCACCTGAAGAAACTGAAGAGATAGGAGCAACTGCATCAGTTGCGCCTGAAGAAATTCATCCAGATTCCTCAGCTCCTCCTGCGCCAACACCAACTCCAATCCTTCCATCTGCCTCTGATGTGAAGAAAACCAAGGCTGCAGAACGAGCTGCTGTGAAGAAACGGAAAGCATCGGCTGCGTCAAATTCTTCGGCTGCGAAGAAAATGAAGCCAATGACCAGCTCACTCGAAAATCCAATTGATGTTGTTCCGATTTCCTCCATGCCATCAAAGGACCTTGTTCCTTTTGGAGAATACTATGAGATCCCAAGCGGATCTGATGAAGAAAATCATTCTGCTGCTTCATCAGAGCAGATTGATGAAGAAATTGAAGTGGAAGAAATCCCTTCAACCCCAATCATTTCCTCGCCTATGCCTCAGTTCACAGCTGAAGAGGCCGGTGTTGAGGAACTTGAAGAAGATGTGGATATTGGAAGCACAACGCCAGTGATGAACGATGACTTTTGGGAAAGTTAGCATCCAAATTCTCCACTCTTCACCCCAATCCAACAGATACCTCAGTCCCCTGCTCCAACTGTTCAAATGGGCTCTGAAGAAACTCATCCCACTTCATCTGTCCATGAAGAAATTCCAGCCACTAGTGCTGATGAACCTGTTGCTGCTGATCCTCAGACTGCACCTGTTGAGGAACAAGAAATTCCTCAGCCTGAAGAACCTGAGCTCGCGATTCCTGAGGTGGTGATGCAACTCACTGACACCCCTCTACCAAAGCAAAAGAATCCATTCTCAAGCAAACAGAAGTTCAAGGCTGAAGATTTCTTTGCCGAGCACGTATTCTTCACTGATTATAATCCATATGATTCTGCTCGCATAAGGAAGAGGCGTTTCTGGACTGCCGGCCAAGCCAATTTCTATTCCTCAGTGCTCTTCAACAAAGACAAAGTCTTCGATCATGCACATATTCCTCATGTGGACATGGAGTCTCTGCCCGGCTTTGAGCCAGTCCTCAGTGTTCTTCACGATGTAGGACTTCTGAATTTCTGCATTGATATCTGTGACTGGAATGAAGAACTCATTCTTCAATTCTATGCAACTCTGCACATCACCGGAGACGCTGAAGACGTGAACTCATGGGTATTAGACTGGATGTCTGAAAATACTCATTACAAGGCACCAGCAACTGAATTGCTTCATGCTCTACCACTCAGTCCTCCACTTGATGGTGCTCGTTGTATCTACAACGAACCAGAACTTTCAAATCACTATATGCAAGTGCTGATGAAGCCTTTCAAGCCAAGGCAAGCCCCAAGAACCAAATTCCTCGTCAAGGAATTATTGTATGTGCCTCGGACTGTCTATCGAATTCTGACGAAGACAATGAGTCCTATCAAAGGCCATGACTCAAATGATGAAGAAGTCGTTGGCATCATGAAGAATATGGTTTTCAACATCATTCATGGCGTTCCCGTCAACTTCCATGATTTCTTGATGAGGACTCTGGCCAATACTGCTATGTCACCATTCGAGCTGAAGCCCTATGCTCCTTGGATTATGAGATTCATCAGGGCTAGATCTTCACTGAATTACAAAGCTGACACTCTGAACCACGGTAGCTACTTGCCTCCCATTGAAGTCCTCAAACGGACAGTTTCATCAGCTGATGATAAAGGCAAGGCCGCTGCTGTGATCGATGAAGGCATTCGTCCATTGGATGGTCAATTTCGCAAGGCTGCATCTTACTCTACCAATGATGATTCTGCCACACATGACTCTGCCGCAAATACCTTAGCCAAGCAAAGTCCTCAAGCCACAGCACCCAGGGTGATGACTGGCCGTGAGTTACTCCTCAGTCTTCATCAGAAGGTTGATCGCAATCTCAAATGGGTAAAGCGTCAGTTTGGTGCACTTCTTCACAATATGACCTCAACACACAATGCAGTGAAGAAGAACCAATACTACCTTCATGAAACCTTCAACCGCACCTGGGCTGTCCTCACTCATGTCTATAGCGCTGAAGAACTGAAGACTATGGGTCTCAAGGAAGAATTTGACTGGTCTGCACCTCCTCCGAAGAAATTCAAGAAGGTCAAAATTCCTCCACTGGTGGCCAGCTCTTATTCTTCATCGCGTGACACTGATGAGTATGAAGATTTGGACGACACTGCGGCAAGCCCTGCTACAACAAACAACCCCGACAACGCTGGCGCTCCTCCATCGACTTGAAATTCTTCAGGGGCGTTAGTCCTCAGTTTCAATCCTTTTGGTCATTTGATGACAAAGGGGAGAAATCTGAGTTAGTCTTCAAGCGGGTCTATATTAAGGGCATTTTTTAAGTTACAACTCTCGTTCTTCTGAAACTTTTATTTTGATTGAGTTGTAATCTTAAACCCGATGGTGCGCTGATACTTTTGTTGCATTATGCTTTGCATGCTTATTCCTCATTAATGACATTGCACGCATGCTGAATCTCATCAGGCACCATATTTCATCATGCATTTCAAATTCTTCATATTATATATCAAATGCGTGTATGAATTACAAGATATAGGGTGAGATCTCCATGATTTAACTCTTCAAATGTGCATTGCCTCAAAAGCAAATTCCTCACTATGCACATCTTCAGGGGGAGTTCTTCTATATCTTGTAATCAAATTCCTCAATATCAGTGTATACACTTCATATGTTTATCCCCGTTGAAAACTTAACCTATGTTGTCATCAATCACCAAAAAGGGGGAGATTGTAAGTGCATCTAGTGCCCCTTAGTGATTTTGGTGTATTGAAGACTTATAGGTTAAGGGACTAATGCGTTTGTGAGTGTACACAGGTCTATAAGTCTATGAGGAGTTTGATATTTACAGAGAAAGTCGACCCCTAAAAATGAAGTTCTTCAACTGAAGACTTTGATATTCTGAAGACTTTCTGAAGACTTTGAAAGTGAAGAAATTGGTGTGACCTTGAAGAGTTGATATTCATTTGTGGAACATGAAGCGTGAAGACTTTTGTTTTCGTAGTTTCATTTTCTCTTTCTTGAGTCATAGGAAACACCGTACTATTAAAGGGGGTCGAGGAAATACTAAGGAAAAATTTCCATGTGATGCTCAACTCAAAATCCTACACCTACCAATCCCTTCGAGTGAAGCCTTTGGAAATCTCATACAGTTCAGTCACTTTCTTCAGTGACAGAGATGAAGTTCTTCTGGTCGCTGATGAATTTGTTCTGACTGAGGAGTTAGGAATTCGTCGGTGCAAATTACCTACACAGTGAGGAACATGATAGCCCTGAGGAATTTGAGAGTCAAATTTCCGACCGTTGCTGTGCTGCGCGCCAGCTGTCCCAAAATATCTTATCCACCTAACGGTCATACCATTGAGGGGCATTTATGTCTTATCATGTCAGGCTGCTCCCTAGGCTATAAATAGCCGCCCTACAACCACTAGCTGGTTGGCTGCTCCGAGAGAACTTGACACTTGTCATTTGAGAGCAACCCATCCTCCGAGGACTTTGAGCGAAAATCATCGAGTGAGGAAAACCCAAAACCAAACCCCTACAAACCCAAAGTGATTGAGCATCACTGAAGAAATTGATCCTGCGTGGATCCGACACTTGTTACCTTTGAAGACTGTGCTTCTTCCAGACGGTTAGGCGTCAAGGTCTAGAGCATCCAAGAGGAATTGTGGATCGCCGAGTGACCAAGTCTGTGAAGGTTTGGAAGTCGCCAGAAGACTTACCACGAGTGATTGGATAAGATCTGTGTGATCTTAGTTCAAGGAGAATACGGTGAGGACTGGGTGTCCTGAGCTGCATGCTCAGCGACTGGGTGTCCGGGACTGTGTGTCCTCGAGTTTAAATACTCAGCCACTCCAACCAGGCGTACAACTGAGACAGCAGTTGGAACTGGTCTACCAAATCATTGTCTTCACCAACCTAACTGGTTCTATTTCCTCAACCCTTTCATTTCCTCATTACTGTGTTGAGTGTTTGTTCATATCTGTGTTTGAAGACTTTGACTGAAGACTTTCTCAATTTCCTCAGTTCAATTTCTTTAGTCTATTTGTCTTCATCTTGTGTTATCCTGTGATTACGCTTTCTGTACTCTGTGCTAGTCTTCATTTCATCATGATGACCATGCTTGTATTCTGTTATGCTTACTTCTGAGTACTTATTCCGCTGCTGATAGTTGTTCGCTAAGGACTTTCCTCACCGGCAAATTCCTCAGTGAAGAATTCATAAAAATCGCCTATTCACCCCCCCTCTAGTCGACATAACGCACTTTCAAACAATAGCCCGTGGAGTCCCGTTTTGCGGTACACCACACCTCTCCCGATGAACAGGACCCCCGTTTCGACCGTAGCACTCCAACACAAGTCCGTTTCCTCCGTTTTGCGGAATGCCACACCCCTCCGATCAATAGGACCCCGTTTCGACCATAGGCACTCAAACACAAGTCCGTTTCCTCCATTTTGCGGTATGCCAAACCCCTCCCGATGAACAGGATCCTGTTTCGACCCTAGGCGGTCGGACACAAGGCCGTTTCCTCTGTTGTGCAGTATGCCAGGCCTCGTTTTGATCGGCTATTCCGTCCAAACTGGTTGCCTCCCGATGAACACGACAATGCAATTTCTCCATTCCGACCCAGCCGGTTCGCTGCCCATGAATAGGATGTCATCGCTGCCTCTCCATGTACATGAGCCCTGGTCGTACGTATGCGCGAGTAGGCGTTCAAGACCCCACCCGTATGTACGTACGTGGCCGTATTTACTTTCTTGCACCCTGGCTGTACGTACGTGTACATGCTACATGCACGCCTCTACTATGACACATGCACGCCTCTACTACGACATGTGCCCTTCCTTACTCGGTCATGGTTCATTGTTGCAGCCTGCTGACAGACCGATCGACTACGTACATGTTTGCGACCAGAATGACAACGCTACGTTCGCTTTGACCAGGTGGGTCCCGACCGTCAGGCACTTCCTTGCGTGCGAAGATGTAGCTGGTGGGTCCCAGCAGTTAGGGGAGAACGTTTTTTTTTCATGAAAAATGGTGGCCTGTCCGGTGGGTCCCTGCTGTCAGGTGGAGGAATCATTATTTTGTGCGTAATAAGGAGGCATTTCCGTGTTGCGGCTGTGGAACCAGCTGCCAACCTCTCCACGTACAGTACTCTTCCGATGGAAGTCATTCCTTGACCACATTGACCACGTCGCACCGAGAGTACCAAGGAGGTAGACGACGGCGAGGCCTCGGAAGGGGACGATGCGGATCCGGGGAAGACGCGGCAGTGGATGCCCATGCGGAGAGGAGTACGAGGGTTCACTGGTTCGGCTGCGGTGTGAGGTTGCCGTCGCCGTAGAATAACAGGGGGTGTGGGTGAGTAGAGGGATGGCCTGGCCAGCGTGGGAGTAGTAGGGGGCGGTGAGGCCTCCACTGCAGCATAGCTGGCTACGGGAGGCAGGAGCATGCGGCACGACTGGCACTGGTTTGGGCGGCTGGAGCAAGAAGACCAGAGGTTGGAGAAGTAGTACGGCCGTTGGATGGACATCGTACGGTCACTAGAGCTAGAATCGTTCATATTGACTAAGTTGACAAAGCCCTCCGTCCGCGTCAACTTAATAGGGCCACAAGTCAGCCTCCCACTATGGTGGGTCCCAGCTAGTAGGGGGTATTCTTTTTTGTGCGTAATAAGGAGGCACTTTCTTGCATGCAAAGATATAGCTGGTGTGTCTGATCTGTCAGCGGGAGGAACGTTTTTTTCGCGACATTCAGAGGCCCTTCCCGTGGGTCCCAGCTGTCAGGTGGAGGAATCATAATTTTACGCATAATAAGGAGGCACTTCCTTGCGTGCGGCCGTGGACCCAGCTGTCAGCCACTCCACGTACAACATACAACCCATTAGCCATTATTTTCAATAATTTACAGCCCATTTCCTAATTCTTAAGGATATTTTGAAGCCCATATTCTTTTTATTAGCGGCCCAGCAGGGCTGAGAAAAGCAAGTAGGCCTCGGTTGGATATTCTCCAAAAAAGCTGAGCTAGCCATTTTCAGAAAGAAAAAATATATCAACTGGGCTCGTCATGTTTTTTTAGCAAAGGAATTGGGCTCGTCATGTGCTTAAATAAAAGTGTAAGCGTGGGCTAGACGGGCCACAGCCCCTGCACAGCCCGTAGTTGATTGAGCTCCATCTCTAAAACTAAAAAACAACTAGTCGAGCTACTGGGTCCCTGGTGTTATCCACTCGTTGTGTAATTTTCTCGTTTATTGACTACATTGACAATGTCGTGGGACCTAGTTGTCAAAAATTTAGGAGGAAGTTTTTTTTGGCTTGTAATAACGAGGCACCTGCTTGTGTAATGCAATGACCCTGGTGGGTCCCTATTGTCAGTCTCTCCACATACAGTCATCTCCTGATTCCTCCCGGTTGTTGACCATGTTGACAACGCCAGATGACGGCGGGCGCCTTGAGCGAACCAAGGCGGAGAATGACAGCGAGGCCTCAGACGGGAACCAACAGGAGCCGTGGAAGATGCGGCAGTGTAGTGGCTGGCGGAGGGGAGTACAAGCAGTAGAGGAGCTAGGTTCAACCTATGTACCAGGTAAGCAATGCAACTACAGTGAGCTACAATGTCATTTCTGCTACAATACGCTACAGTTAACAAAGAACAAATCCACCATGCCAGTGTCAAGATCATCAAGATATGATATGCCATGTTTGCGCTATGCAGCAAGAAAAGAAGATGCGCATTGCTGTGCTCCTTTGGGACTCGTGGATGTCGAGGAACAAAGCCAATGCAGGTGAAGTACAGAAGACGACAACAGAAATCAGTTCTTTCATCACAAAACACTTGACTAGTTTCACTTCGGTGAACATTCAGAAAACACCCTAGCTGCAACAACCCCAGGTTTGGATCCCTCCAGCTACAAACTTGATCAAGATCTGCACTGCATGCAAAGTCTGAGACTGGTGCCTGGGGCTTCATTGCGAGAGACGAAACTGGTGATTTCTTGGTGGCTGCTGCTGGCAAGATGAACCATGTAAGATCTGCACTGCATGCGGAAGTGATCGCTTGTATGCAAGCTATTGAAGGGGCAGCTGACCTGGGTGCACAATGTATCAATTTTGAATCGGACTGTTTGACAATGATTTCTGCACTTAAAGGGTGGGGCTATGATGCTGCGGAGCTAGGAGTTCTCTTTAGAGAAGCAAGAAGCTTGTGCCATGCCTCTTTTGTTTTCTCTGAATTCATGTTTTTCCCCGGAACAGTAACCATGTGGCGCATGCTTTGGCCCAGTTTGCTATGGGAGTTGCTGAACCCCTCCATGTGTGGGCAAATGTTGCCCCAGATTTTGTTTCTATCTTGGTGAATGATGATATGGCTTCCCAAGTTTAAGTGGAATATAATTTGTTCCCTCTCAAAAAAATCCACCATGCCCCAAGCCAAGGCCATGGTTGCCTGGGGCCTAGAACCACCTTTGAGTACGAGGGCAACAACATGTAACTCAAGCTTGCAAACGATACACAAAGCCCAAGGATTAATTGTTCATCAAATTTAGACAAAACCCAGATTGAACATGGCAATAACATCTAACCCAACCACTCTTTTTCGCAGTCACAAACAAATGGGTCGGTCTGATCCATAAAATCAACATCTTGTGCAAAAAAGTCTATTGGAGGATGACTACAAGTTGTTGTAAATAGAAGCCGAGCACGTTCAGAAGCCCATTTGTCCACCTGAAACTTCTTTTTTTGCTGTTCAACATGTCCACCCGTGAGAAATCTCCTGTTGAAAAACTTAAGCCTGATGGAGAATAGTAACCTCGCATTCAACAGGAACAATGTGACAAAGCTTCTGTTTGCCTTTTTGGATGCATATATTTCCATTGTTATTGTCCTCAAACAAATGTCATGAGAACTGAGAAAATCTTGGTGCTTATTACGCCACCGATTGGTTATATGTTTTTCTCCGTGTGTAGTGCCTAAGTAGACATGAAGATTGAAAGCAGTTAAGGTCTGAAAAAAGAGCATTTCGAAAGAGAGACAGCTGAACAGTTAATTCTAGTACAATATATACGGGCTTTCAATGTGCATGAAATCATCACCTCTATATATAAATTCTCCAGACATTGAAAGTATCGTAGCAAGCCAATAACTATGTTCAGATCATAACTAAACATTCCGATATATAAGATCTTGACAGAATCCAGCAGCATTAATAGGCTATCCATGGATGAACTCTTCATTCAGCATATAACATAATATTAGTACCCAAAGTGTACTCCAAGATGATATAAAACTTATGTGCACAAATGAGAATGAAGCTTATGATTACAAATGTATAGATGATAATATACGGTACCTGAAAAAGTGAGGAGCCAAACACCAACTTGTCGTGATCATTAAATGGATCATGAATTACACCCAAGGTCTCCAGTTTGGGTGCAGAGATGACAGTTATTTGCGAAGGATTGTAACAATTATCAAGGAGCAACCTTTGAAGTGAAGGGGCATCTTCGATGATGAGTTGTTGTCCTTTAAAACAAATTCCAATGCTTTTAAGGTGAGGTGACTTTATTTGGAGACAACTCATAGGGATTTCTATTCCCAAAACAATCAGCAAGCGCTCCAGGGCAGGGCAACTGGAGTGGATGATGCTGTGCAGTGAGGCCTGCAACAGATAAACCACCACAAGCGAAAGTTTATTTAGCTGTGGGAGTCGAAGAATGTGTACCAGATCGTCTAGTAGAGGCCACCGGGCGAAGGTGGCAACGTGGAAAGAGGAGGAAAACCACGAGATGGACAAGGGAGGTGTGGGCACAAATTCTTGGTGTTCGGTTCATGGTATGGAACTTTTGTGGTAATGGTAGAACTCAAACTGTGGAGTTTTTCGAATTCAAGGGATGTCAGCCAAGCGTCCACCATGCAGGGTATGGATAGCAGGTAGCTTATCGGAATGCGGAGGCGTTGAATGGGGCCCTGCTTGTGAGAGGATACAATGGCTCTGACGATATCAAATTCAGGAAGCACATATATCTGACGACATTCAAGATTGAGGGGCACGGTGCGACATAGAGGGCGCCACCGAGTTGAGAGGACTTGTGTGCGGCAGCAATCTTTTGTTGGGAGAAGCGAGATGATCTCCCCAAGTATGTCGCCCGGGAGATCGCTGATGCGGTTAATCGAAGATTCCATGGGTTCTTCTGATCCGGGGGGGGGGGGGCTCGCCGCTTCTCCTCGCACTTCCGGGTGCGGGATCTACAATCGGCATCGCTGCTGGCGGAAGCCTCATCTTCTTGGCGCTGAGGCCAGCTGACTCCATTTTCCTTGCAGGCGTCGCGCCTACCTCACGGGTTTGAGCAGAGTAGCCAGAGACGAGCCTGGTGGCAGTGCGAGTGGGGTAGAAGGAGGGCTGGGTTTTTTTGTAGGAGTGGAAGAAGAGGAGAAAGATTTTTCTATACGAGTGAGGAAGAAGGTGAGCGGGCGTTTTCTGTACGAGTGAGGAAGATAGGGTGCGGGGGGAATTGGGGGCGACAGAAGAGGGAGAGTCCAGCGAGCTGCAGTATAAGTGGAAGCAAGGAGGAAGGAGGGTTTTTCTGGGATCGCCCCCTCTTTAAGAAATATGGGCTTTTCCTCACAAAAAAACAAATGGGCTTTAAGATGGATAGGCTTTTGTATCGGCCTAGTCGGCTGCCCATGTTTTGTACTGGAGGCCCTTAACACTAGAGGCAACCTCTTTCTACTGACACACTTCTCATCAAGTAGCTGCACAAGTTCTACAATCACCTGGATCTCCCCCGGGTGGACCTGATGTGGTCAACTTACTACACAAACAAGGTGCCTCATGCTACTGACCCTTGGGGTTCGTTTTGGTGGCGTGACATCTTAAAACTCACTCCAATATATAGGGGTATTTCCTCGGTGAGTGTCAGATGTGGATCCACAACCCTCATGTGGAAGGATCTTTGGCTCGAGTCATATGTTGTTCTAAGTATCGAGTTGTAATCTTGAGTTGTAAGTAAATAAAAGTGTGATGATCTTCATAATTACAGCATTGTCCCAAGTGAGGAAAGGATGATGGAGACTATGATTCCCCCACAAGTCGGGATGAGACTTCGGACTTTAAAAAAAAGGAGAGAAAGGCCAAAAAAAGAAAGGCCAAATAAAAAAATGAGAGAAAAAGAGAGAAGGGACAATGCTACTATCCTTTTTACCACACTTGTGCTTCAAAGTAGCACCATGATCTTCATGATAGAGAGTCTCCTATGTTGTCACTTACGTATACTAGTGGGAATTTTACATTATAGAACTTGGCTTGTATATTCCAATGTTTGGCTTCCTCAAAATGCCCTAGGTCTTCGTGAGCAAGCAAGTTGGATGCACACCCACTTAGTTTCTTTTATTGAGCTTTCATACATTTATAGCTCTAGTGCATCTGTTGCATGGTAATCCCTACTCACCCACATTTGTATCTATTAATGGGCATCTCCATAGCCTGTTGACATGCCTAGTTGATGTGAGACTATCTTCTCCTTTTTGTCCTTTCCACAACCACCATTCTATACCACATATAGTGCTATGTCCATGGCTCACACTCATGTATTGCATGAAAGTTGAAAAAGTTTGAGATTACTAAAGTATGAAACAATTGCTTGGCTTGTCATCAGGGTTGTGCATGATTAAATACTTTGTGTGATGAAGATAGAGCAACAGCCAGACTATATGATTTTGTAGGGATAACTTTCTTTAGCCATGTTATTTTGAGAAGACATGATTGCTTCGTTAGTATTCTTGAAGTATTACTATTTATTATGTCAATATGAACTTTTATTTTGAATCATTTGGATCTGAACATTCATGCCATAATAAAGAAAATTACATTAAGAGTTATGCTAGGTAGCATTCCACATCAAAAATTCTGTTTTTATCATTTACCTACTCGAGGACGAGCAGGAATTAAGCTTGGGGATGCTTGATACGTCTCCAACGTATCTATAATATTTGATTGTTCCATGCTATTGTATTACCCGTTTTGGATGTTTATGGGCTTTACTTTACACTTTTATATCATTTTTGGGACTAACCTATTAACCGGAGGCCCAGCCCATATTGCTGTTTTCTTGCCTATTTCAGTGTTTTGAAGAAAAGGAATCTTAGACGGAGTCCAAACGGAATGAACCTTCGGGAGAGTTATTTTTGGAACAGAAGAAATCCAGGGGACTTGGAGTGCACTTAAGGGAAGCTTCAAGGTGGCCACGAGGCAGGGAGGTGCGCCCTCCTCCCCTGGGCACGCCCCCACCCTCGTGGACCGCTCGTGGCTCCCCTGGCCGACTTCTTTCTCCTATATATGTCCATATACCCTAAAAACATCGGGGAGCGCAATAGATCGGGAGTTCCGCCGCCGCAAGCCTCTGTAGCCACCAAAAACCTCTTGGGACCCTGTTCCGGCACCCTGCTGGAGGGGGAATCCATCACCGGTGGCCATCTTCATCATCCCGATGCTCTCCATGACGAGGAGGGAGTAGTTCATCCTCGGGGCTGAGGGTATGTACCAGTAGCTATGTGTTTGATCTCTCTCTCTCTCTCTCTCGTGTTCTTGATTTGGCACGATCTTGATGTATCGCGAGCTTTGCTATTATAGTTGGATCTTAGGATGTTTCTCCCCCTCTACTCTCTTGTGATGAATTGAGTTCCCCTTGAAGTTGTCTTGTCAGATTGAGTCTTTAAGGATTTGAGAACACTTGATGTATGTCTTGTCGTGCTTATCTGTGGTGACAATGGGATATTCACGTGATCTACTTGATGTATGTTTTGGTGATCAACTTGCGGGTTCAATGAACTTATGCATAGGGGTTGGCACACGTTTTCGTCTTGACTCTCCGGTAGAAACTTTGGGACACTCTTTGAAGTACTTTGTGTTGGTTGAATAGATGAATCTGAGATTGTGTGATGCATATCGTATAATCATGCCCACGGATACTTGAGGTGACATTGGAGTATCTAGGTGACATTAGGGTTTTGGTTGATTTGTGTCTTAAGGTGTTATTCTAGTACGAACTCTATGATAGATCGAACGGAAAGAATAGCTTCGTGTTATTTTACTACGGACTCTTGAATAGATCGATCAGAAAGAATAACTTTGAGGTGGTATCATACCCTACAATAATCTCTTCATTTGTTCTCTGCTATTAGTGACTTTGGAGTGACTCTTTGTTGCATGTGGAGGGATAGTTATATGATCTAATTATGTTATTATTGTTGAGAGAACTTGCACTAGTGAAAGTATGAACCCTAGGCCTTGTTTCCTAGCATTGCAATACCGTTTACGCTCACTTTTATCATTAGTTACCTCGCTGTTTTTATAATTTCAGATTACAAAAACCAATATCTACCATCCATATTGCACTTGTATCACCATCTCTTCGCCGAACTAGTGCACCTATACAATTTACCATTGTATTGGGTGTGTTGGGGACACAAGAGACTCTTTGTTATTTGGTTGCAGGGTTGCTTGAGAGAGACCATCTTCATCCTATGCCTCCCACGGATTGATAAACCTTAGGTCATCCACTTGAGGGAAATTTTCTACTGTCCTACAAACCTCTGCACTTGGAGGCCCAACAACGTCTACAAGGAGAAGGTTGCATAGTAGACATCACATCCTATGTGGACAAACTGACGAGGAGACCCTTCAGCATATGCTTTTCAAATGCCCATTCAGTGTATCATGTTGGAACACTCTACATATTCAGTGGGGCGATCATGATGACACAATGCATTTGATTGAGAGCGCTAGAAACAACTGGGATAGACCTATGTTGATGGAAATATTCCTTTACGCCTCCTGGAGTTTGTGGAAGGAAAGAAACAACAAACACTTTAGGGGGATGGATCCCACGGTTGGGTCATGGGCTACACGTTTCAAGGAAGATTTTGGCCTTCTAGTCTACAGAGCAAAAGAAAAGCACAGGGACTTTATAGCCCCATTCCTACTCTCCTTTGTATCCCCTTAGTTGCTTTTGAACTTTTTCTTTTCCTTGCCTCTAGACTACCCCCCAAAATGGGCTGCGTAATGTAACACTATACACCATGTAAAAAGTGTAATTGTTTCATTGGTTAATATAACACAGTAGGAGCCTCTCCTACTGTATTCAGGAGTCAAAAAAACACTAGAGGCAGCCCATTAGAGATACTCTCCAGCTTATTGCTCACCCGAAAGAAAAAAAGAGACGACTCTATCTTAATTTTGGCTCCTCATCTGTAACATTTTTCAACTTAGAAAAAGTTATTGCTCCTTTTCAGGACGGCTTGGCATCCACCAAATTAGAGGATGGTGTACTGCATGCAGACACTCACACTGGTCATAGCACGGCGAGGGGTCAAATAACATGCCCATAATATACATAGATTATAAAGGTTGACACGCTAACATTCAAACTAAGCTTCACAAGATATGGTATGAATACTAGCTAACACTCACAAGCACTTAAGTTCAGCATGTTTACGCATCTAAATGATTCACAAGACAATAACCAAGACAAAGCTGTGAGAAAGTTTAGAAATAAAGGAAAAACGGTTGATGCTTCTCTGAGCAAAGGACCTCCCTACGCACACATTAATCTCCTGGGCATGCTTCTTTCTGCTCAATGTTGCGTGCACTTTGAGCATGTTGGCTCATCTTGCAATTTACGCTGACACATTGTAGCAAACAGAGGAGGCAATAGAGATCACTCAACATCGGGCCATTTTTTGCAGTTCCACTGAAATCATCTTCATTGTCCTGAATGTGAAAAGATAGGAAAGCGCTGTACTTAAACGATGTCGCAGAACAGAAGCACATATCAATGGCTCGGCATGACAAAACACGATCATCTAGACGAAGGGGGTACTGACCTGAGTGAGGAAGACTATGCATAACTTTATAGGTGGTTAGTTGATTTCCTCCTTGGGATCTCCTATGAGAACTTCTATCCAATCAATGAGCGCAATTCCTTTCGTGTGGCTGTAGAAAATTCGTCCGACTAACCCCAATATCTTTTTTGTGCAATTCCACCAAAAAATGCACCGCCGTTTGCACGACCCCTACTTGCCGGCCAAGCCATCAATGACTCAGACCCTTTTATCTTGCGTTGATGGCACGACTGCAGTGCTTGTTTGCTCCTCCACACATGACAGGCTCGTTCCACACTTCAAACATAAGTCAGCGTACAAATAAGCTTATTTCATCTTGCGTTAGTCATTCAACTCCCTTCGTTTCTTTTTAGTCTGCATAAGATTTGGTCAAATTCAAGCTTTGTAAAGTTTGACTAACTTTGTAGAAAAAATATCAACATCTACAATACTAAAGTTATATGTTATGAAAATTAATTTCATCATACATCTAATAGTATTGATTCCATAGTGTGAATGTTGATATATTTTCCTACAAAGCTAGTCAAACTTAACAAAGTTTGACTTTGACCAAATCTTATATGCAAACTAAAAAAAAGGAGGGAGTACCTAGTTACGAATGTAGAAATACCTGGAGCACCATGGGGTCAGCTGACAGCAGGTTCCAGTAAAATCGACATCCGCGGCGGCTTCTTTCTCTGCCTGCATGGCGCGGCTACGCGCGTGTCGATGGCGTATGGCGCAGTCGGAGGCACTGAAGGCATTGTACGACGCGGCGGCAGCGAGGGCAGCGACTACCGGGCTCAACGGGCCACCCAGACAGCTATGATGTCGGAGAACTACTCTTCCTGCTCGTTGGATGCCGTCAAAAGAGTGGAGAAAATGGTGGAAGGAGGAGCTTGGCCGGTGTCCTGCTCCTAAACGGACGTGTGTGGCCGGAGTGGGTTTCTCGCATTCCACACGGGTTTCTCTATCTCTACTCTTATAAAAAACAGAGTTGGTGATGATGGTGTGCCTGTCATCCTGTAATATAAGCAGTCTGATTTATATCTGACGGATAGGAAGGAAACAATGGAAACAATGTAGGTTTTGGAATGCGGCGAGGAGGCGGGTACAACTAGGAGTGCAGTGGGCGGCGCCCTCGGCCGGTGCGCCACTTCAAATGGTGGACGCTGTGAGAGGTCGCCCTTACCCCCTTGACCGTGGACCTTGACCGTGTACGTCCGGCTTTGAGGACAACATTATCCTTGACGGTGTACATCGCCTTGTGTCCAGATATGAGATGCCACATGTACCAAATGAATGACTCCAAGTTCGATCACCGTGATGCTAGGTGCGAGCCGAGGAAAACTTTTGGAGAGACCCCCCCCCTCATAATTTTCCTACATTGGTCATTTGATTCATATGATAGAATGCTATAGGATTTTCCCCCCTATGTAATCATGTTTAATTGTCAATCTAGCATCCACTCCAAAAAAAATTCACTTCATTTGTTCCTACGAAGAGAGTACTTGCTCTAAATGATGTGTCGCTGAAAGAGCCACCTATATTAATTAACCATGCTCTAAAAAGGTGGACCAACTTTGGCTATAGTATACTACTGTACTAGGTTAGTAGGTGACCTTGCGCTTGGCTCTTCTCCTCTTCCGGAAGTCGAACAATAATGATGGTACTACAGTAGTACTTCTGGCAATCTGACACCAAATCAACTGTTACACATCCACTGCTTGTAGGCAAAAGTTTCTCCTCGTGCCGCGAGCCACCGCGCACGCATTGGCGAGGGAGAAGGCATAGGCTAGTCATAGTGGGAAGTAACTTAGACTAGTAACATGTAGAAGTTACTAGTCTATGTTACTACCTTCATAGTGGAGAGTAACATATGAGTCAAGGCCATCATTTATTAAGATGTAGACTCATTTTGCCTTGGGATGCGTTATGTTACACTAACATATTATGTTACTCCAAACACCTATGTCCTCATTAATTACATGCCACATAAGCAAACTTTTCTTGGGATATGTTATATTACTTGCTATGTTACTAGTACTAGAGGTGGAGTAGTGGTAGAGTAGTTTATATTTTCTTTGCATATAGTACCAGTTAGTCGTGCTTCAAAACTGAACAACACGCCATTAAAAAATAAATTCGAGAAATAATGCGGCACTTCGGGCCAACGCGGCTAGATCGCATTTTGCATGAGAAATGACACACCATGTTTCATTGACATGTGGTCCTGTTCCAACATGTCAATGAGACGACAACGAGTCCTTTTGTACAATTTCCGAATGGACGTCTATGTAGGCCGGGGTGCCTCTTCATGTACCGTGGCAACCGTCCATCGCCTCTTCTCCTTCCCCTCTTGATTTGGAACTGCTGTCACACGCTCTTTCTGCCTCCTCCATTTGCCTTCACCCTTCCTTCTCCATTGTTCGATCGTCTTCTCCATGGAGGGAACAAGCTGGAAACGACCCGTTATTCTTGCCCCGATCCGAAAGATGATGTGGTGGAGGAACTCATTGATCGGTGCGACGTCATCACCTTGGCTAGCATGGCAGGTTCATTCAAGACCATTCTCGACTCAACTAATAACATCATTACAAACAACCCAAGGGTCCAAGAGAAGTTTGATCTCCCCTATCTTCTTTGCTATAAGCCTATTGGCATGGGCGCGGACGACAGAAGCCTCGCCTCGTGCAAGTTGATGCCGCTTGATAATGATACGTGTGATGTTAAGATGCCATCGCTTAAGGGTAAGGCCTGGGCTGGCGCAAATGGGGACTGGGTTGTTTATATTGGGTACAACTGCAAGTGGGAACTTGTGAATGTGTACACTCTTCAGCGGATTCCACTTCCACAAATCTCAGAGTGCCCTGAGGTTGAGCACACAGATGATCTACGTACGTTCAAATACGATCATGGTGACTGACATCTATGAAAGATAGCAATTTGTCGAGTTCCCAACCGCTCCTGGGTTTACAAGAACTATGAAGTTGTTGCTATCTTTGACAAGCTTGTTGCCGTCATTATTGCTTCCACGGCTCGTTCATGGATATAGCTCAAAAATCAATTTTTGTACATGGATGAGTATTGTGATGCAATTGCATACGAGCGTCTTGTGTTTGCTGCCACCACTCGTGGCACTATTATTGCATGGAATCCTTATGGTTTCGGTACGTTTGTCTTCCACCATAATTATATTTGTTTCATCCACATCCATGCGGGTTAGCAAGTTTCCCTTTACTAATTAACCTTCTTGTGTTTCCAAGCTCCTGTGAACATTCTGTTGGAAATATGCCCTAGAGGCAATAATAAAAGTATTATTATTATATTTCCTTGTTCATGATAATTGTCTTTTATTCATGCTATAACTGTATTATCCGGAAATCGTAATACACGTGTGAATACATAGACCACAATATGTCCCTAGTGAGCCTCTAGTTGACTAGCTCGTTGTGATCAACAGATAGTCATGGTTTCCTGGCTATGGACATTGGATGTCGTTGATAACGGGATCACATCATTAGGAGAATGATGTGATGGACAAGACCCAATCCTAAGCATAGCACAAAGATCGTGTAGTTCGTTTGCTAGAGCTTAGCCAATGTCAAGTATCCCTTCCTTTGACCATGAGATCGTGTAACTCCTGGATACCGTAGGAGTGCTTTGGGTGTATCAAACGTCACAACGTAACTGGGTGACTATAAAGGTGCACTACAGGTATCTCCGAAAGTATCTATTGTTTTATGCGGATCGAGACTGGGATTTGTCACTCCGTGTAAACGGAGAGGTATCTCTGGGCCCACTCGGTAGGACATCATCATATGCGCAATGTGACCAAGGAGTTGATCACGGGATGATGTGTTACGGAACGAGTAAAGTGACTTGCCGGTAACGAGATTGAACAAGCTATCGGTATACCGACGATCGAATCTCGGGCAAGTAACATACCGCTAGACAAAGGGAATTGTATACGGGATCGATAGAGTCCTTGACATCGTGGTTCATCCGATGAGATCATCGTGGAACATGTGGGAGCCAACATGGGTATCCAGATCCCGCTGTTGGTTATTGACCGGAGAACGTCTCGGTCATGTCTGCATGTCTCCCGAACCCGTAGGGTCTACACACTTAAGGTTCGATGACGCTAGGGTTATAAAGGAAGCTTGTATGTGGTTACCGAATGTTGTTCGGAGTCCCGGATGAGATCCCGGACGTCACGAGGAGTTCCAGAATGGTCCGGAGGTAAAGATTTATATATAGGAAGTCCTGTTTCGGCCATCGGGACAAGTTTCGGGGTCATCGGTATTGTACCGGGACCACCGGAAGGGTCCCGGGGGCCCACCGGGTGGGGCCACCTGCCCCGGGGGGCCACATGGGCTGTAGGGGGTGCGCCTTGGCCTAAATGGGCCAAGGGCACCAGCCCCAAGAGGCCCATGCGCCAAGAAAGGAGGAAAAGGGGAGAGTCCTAAAGGGGGAAGGCACCTCCGAGGTGCCTTGGGGAGGATGGACTCCTCCCCACCCTTGGCCGCACCCTTCCTTGGAGGAAGGGGCAAGGCTGCGCCCTCCCCCTCTCCCTTGGCCCTATATATAGTGGGGAAAAGGAGGAGCAATCAGACCCAAGGCCTTTGGTTGCCTCCCTCTCCCTCCCGTGACACATCTCCTCTCCCGTAGGTGCTCGGCGAAGCCCTGCAGGATTGCCACGCTCCTCCATCACCACCACGCCGTTGTGCTGCTGCTGGATGGAGTCTTCCTCAACCTCTCCCTCTCTCCTTGCTGGATCAAGGCGTGGGAGACATCGTCGAGCTGTATGTGTGTTGAACGCGGAGGTGCCGTCCGTTCGGCACTAGGATCATCGGTGATCTGAATCACGACGAGTACGACTCCATCAACCCTGTTCACTTGAACGCTTCCGCTTAGCGATCTAAAAGGGTATGTAGATGCACTCTTCTTTCTACTCGTTGCTGGTCTCTCCATAGATAGATCTTGGTGATACGTAGGAAAATTTTGAATTTCTGCTACGTTCCCCAACAGTGGCATCATGAGCTAGGTCTATTGCGTAGATTCTTTGCACGAGTAGAACACAAAGTAGTTGTGGGCGTCGATATTGTTCAATATGCTTGCCGTTACTAGTCTTATCTTGATTCGGCGGCATCGTGGGATGAAGCGGCCCGGACCAACCTTACACGTACGCTTACGTGAGACCGGTTCCACCGACAAACATGCACTAGTTGCATAAGGTGGCTGGCGGGTGTCTGTCTCTCCCACTTTAGTCGGATCGGATTCGATGAAAAGGGTCCTTATGAAGGGTAAATAGAAATTGGCATATCACGTTGTGGTTCATGCGTAGGTAAGAAACGTTCTTGCTAGAAACCCATAGCAGCCACGTAAAACATGCAAACAACAATTAGAGGACGTCTAACTTGTTTTTGCAGGGTATGCTATGTGATGTGATATGGCCAAGAAGAATGTGATGAATGATATGTGATGTATGAGATTGATCATGTTCTTGTAATAGGATTCACGACTTGCATGTCGATGAGTATGACAACCGACAGGAGCCATAGGAGTTGTCTTTATTTTTTGTATGACCTGCGTGTCATTGAAGAACGCCATGTAACTTACTTTACTTTATTGCCAAACGCGTTAGCCATAGAAGTAGAAGTAGTCGTTGGCGTGACAACTTCATGAAGACACGATGATGGAGATCATGATGATGGAGATCATGGTGTCATGCCGGTGACGATGATGATCATGGAGCCCCGAAGATGAAGATCAAAAGGAGCAAAATGATATTGGCCATATCATGTCACTATTTGATTGCATGGGATGTTTATCATGTTTTATGCATCTTGTTTACTTAGGACGACGGTAGTAAATAAGATGATCCCTTACAAAATTTCAAGAAGTGTTCTCCCCTAACTGTGCACCGTTGCTACAGTTCGTCGCTTCTAAGCACCACGTGATGATCGGGTGTGATGGATTCTTACGTTCACATACAACGGGTGTAAGACAGTTTTACACAGCGAAAACACTTAGGGTTAACTTGACGAGCCTAGCATGTGCAGACATGGCCTCGGAACACGGAGACCGAAAGGTCGAGCATGAGTCGTATAGTAGATACGATCAACATGAAGATGTTCACCGATGATAACTAGTCCGTCTCACGTGATGATCGGACACGGCCTAGTTGACTCGGATCATGTAATCACTTAGATGACCAGAGGGATGTCTATCTAAGTGGGAGTTCATAAGATGAACTTAATTATCCTGAACATAGTCAAAAGACCTTTTGCAAATTATGTCGTAGCTCACGCTTTAGTTCTACTGTTTTAGATATGTTCCTAGAGAAAATATAGTTGAAAGTTGACAGTAGCGATTATGCCGACAGTAGAAAGCTTATGTCCTTAATGCACCGCTCAGTGTGCAGAACCCCAAAAGTCGTTTGTGGATGTTGTGAACATCGGACATACACGTTTTGATAACTACGTGATAGTTCAGTTAAATGGTTTAGAGTTGAGGCACTAAAGACGTTTTCGAAACATCGCAGAACATATGAGATGTTTCAAGGGCTAAAATTGGGATTTCAGGCTCGTGCCCACGTCAAGAGGTATGAGACCTCCGACAATTTTCTTAGCCTGCAAACTAAAGGAGAAAAGCTCAATTGTTGTGCTTGTGCTCAGATTGTCTGAGTACAACAATCGCTTGAATCGAGTGGGAGTTGATCTTCCAGATAAGACAGTGATGGTTCTCCAAAGTCATTGCCACCAAGCTGTTAGAGCTTCGTGATGAACTATAACATATCAGGGATAGATATGATGATCCTTGAGGTATTCGCGATGTTTGACACCGCGAAAGTAGAAATCAAGAAGGAGCATCAATTGTTGATGGTTGGTGAAACCACTAGTTTCAAAAAGGGCAAGGGCAAGAAGGGATACTTCATGAAACGGCAAATCAGCTGCTGCTCTAGTGAAGAAACCCAAGGTAAAACCCAAACCCGAGACTAAGTGCTTCTGCAATAAGGGGAACAACCACTAGAGCAGAATTACCCTAGATACTTGGTAGATAAGAAGGCTGGCAAGGTCGATAGAAGTATATTGGATATACATTGTGTTAATGTGTACTTTGCTAGTACTCCTAGTAGCACCAGGGTATTAGATACCGGTTCGGTTGCTAAGTGTTAGTAACTCGAAACAAAAGGCTACGGAATAAACGGAGACTAGCTAAAGGTGAGCTGACGATATGTGTTGGAAGTTTTTTCAAGCTTGATATGATCAAGCATCGCACGCTCCCTCTACCAAAGAGATTGGTGTTAAACCTAAATAATTGTTATTTGGTGTTTGCGTTGAGCATAGACATGATTGGATTACGTCTATCGCAATACGGTTATTCATTTAAGGAGAATAATGGTTACTCTGTTCATTTGAATAATACCTTCAATGGTCTTACACCTAAAATGAATGGTTTATTGAATCTCGATCGTAGTGATACACATTTTCATGCCAAAAGATAGTAATGATAGTACCACCTACTTGTGGCACTGCCACGTAAGTCATATCGGTATAAAACGCATGAAGAAGCTCCATATTGATGGATCTTTGGGCTCACTCGTTTTGGAAAAGTTTGAGACATGCGAACCATGTCTATTGGTGTATATGCATGAAGAAACTCCATGCAAATGGATCGTTTGGACTCACTTGATTTTGAATCACTTGAGATATGCAAATCATACCACATGGGAAAGATGACTGAAAAGCCTCGTTTTCAGTAAGATGGAACAAGATAGCAACTTTTTGGAAGTAACACATTTTGATGTGTGCAGTCCAATGAGTGCTGAGGCATGCAGTGAATATCGTTATGTTCTTACTTCACAGATGATTCGAGTAGATGTTGAGAATATTTACTTGATGAATCACGAGTCTGAATTATTGAAAGGTTCAAGTAATTTCAGTGTGAAGTTGAAAGATCGTCGTGACAAGAGGATAAAAGATCTATGATATGATCATAGAGATGAATATCTGAATCACGAGTTTGGCACAGAATTAAGACATTGTGGAAATTGTTTCACAACTGATACAGCCTGGAACACCATAGTGTGATGGTGTGTCCAAACGTCATAGTTGCACCTTATTGGATATGATGCATACCATGATGTCTCTTATCGAATTACCACTATTGTTCATGGGTTAGGCATTAGAGACAACCACATTCACTTTAAATAGGGCACCACGTAATTCCGATGAGATGACACCGTATGAATTATGGTTTAGAGAAACCTAAGTTGTCGTTTCTTAAAAGTTTGGGGCTGCGACGCTTATGTGAAAAAGTTTCAGGATTAAGCTCGAACCCAAAGCGGATAAAGTACATCTTCATAGGACACCCAAAACAGTTGGGTATACCTCCTAATTCAGATCCGAAGGCAATATGAATTGTTTCTAGAATTGGGTCCTTTCTCGAGGAAAGGTTTCTCTCGAAAAGTTGAGTGGGAGGATGGTGGAGACTTGATGAGGTTATTGAACCATCACTTCAACTAGTGTGTAGCAGGGCACAGGAAGTTGTTCCTGTGGCACCTACACCAATTGAAGTGGAAGCTTATGATAGTGATCATGAAGTTTCGGATCAAGTCACTACCGAACCTCGTAGGGTGACAAGGATACGTACTACTTCAGAGTGGTACAGTAATCCTGTCTTGAAGGTCATGTTGCTAGACAACAATGAACCTACGAGCTATGGAGAAGCGATGGTGGGCCCAAATTCCGACGAATGGTTAGAAGCCATAAAATCCGAGATAGGATCCATGTATGAAAACAAAGTGTAGACTTTGGCAGAACAACTCGATGGTCGTAAGGCTGTTGAGTACAGATGGATTTCAAAAGGAAGACGGACAATGATGGTAAAAGTCACCATTAAGAAAGCTCGACTTGTCGTTAAGATGTTTTCCGACAAGTTCAAGGAGTTGACTACGATGAGATTTTCTCACTCGTAGCGATGCTAAGAGTCTGTTGGAATTATATTAGCGATTACTGCATTATTTATGAAATCTTGCAGATAGGATGTCAAAACATTGTTTCCTCGATGATTTTCTTGAGGAAAGGTTGTATGTGATACAACCGGAAGGTTTTGTCAATCCCGAAAGATGCTAATAAGTATGCAAAGCTCCAGCAATCCTTCTAAGGACTGGAGTAAGCATCTCAGAGTTGGAATGTGCGCTTTGATGAGATGATCAAAGATTTTGGGTTTGTACAAAGTTTATGAGAAACTTGTATTTCCAAAGAAGTGAGTGGGAGCACTATAGAATTTCTGATGAGTATATGTTGTTGACATATTGTTGATCAGAAATGACGTAGAATTTCTGGAAAGCATATAGGGTTATTTTGAAAGTGTTTTTCAATGGAAAGCCTGGATTAAGCTACTTGAACATTGAGCATCAAGATCTATAAGGATAGATCAAAATGCTTAATAATACTTTCAAATGAGCACATACCTTGACATGATCTTGAAGGTGTTCAAGATGGACCAGTCAAAGAAGGAGTTCTTGCCTGAGTTGTAAGGTACGAAGTTAAGACTTAAAGCTCGACCACGGCAGAATAGAGAGAAAGGACGAAGGTCGTCCCCTATGCTTAAGACGTAGGCTCTTCAGTATGCTATGCTGTGTAAAGCACCTGAAGTATGACTTGCCATGAGTCAGTCAAGGGGTACAAGAGTGATCCAAGAATGGCTCACAGGACAACGGTCAAAGTTATCCTTAGTAACTAGTGGACTAAGGAATTTTCTCGATTATGGAGGTGGTAAAAGAGTTCGTCGTAAAGGTTACGTCGATGCAAGCTTAACACCTATCCGGATAGCTCTGAGTAGAGAGACCGGATACATATAATGGAGCAATAATTTAGAATAGCTCAAAGTAGAACAGTTATTTGGAATAGCTCCAAATAGAGCGTGGTAGCTGCATCTAGGAGATGACATAGAGATTTGTAAAGCACACACGGATCTGAAAGGTTCAGACCCGTTGACTAAAACCTCTCTCACAAGCAACATGATCAAACATAAAACTCATTGAGTGTTAATCACATAGTGATGTGAACTAGACTACTGACTCTAGTAAACTCTTGGGTATTAGTCACATGGCGATGTGACCTGTGAGTGTTAATCACATGGCGATGTGAACTAGATTATTGACTCTAGTGCAAGTGGGAGACTGTTGGAAATATGCCCTAGAGGCAATAATAAAAGTATTATTATTATATTTCCTTGTTCATGATAATTGTCTTTTATTCATGCTATAACTGTATTATCCGGAAATCGTAATACACGTGTGAATACATAGACCACAATATGTCCCTAGTGAGCCTCTAGTTGACTAGCTCGTTGTGATCAACAGATAGTCATGGTTTCCTGGCTATGGACATTGGATGTCGTTGATAACGGGATCACATCATTAGGAGAATGATCTGATGGACAAGACCCAATCCTAAGCATAGCACAAAGATCGTGTAGTTCGTTTGCTAGAGCTTTGCCAATGTCAAGTATCTCTTCCTTTGACCATGAGATCGTGTAACTCCTGGATACCGTAGGAGTGCTTTGGGTGTATCAAACATCACAACGTAACTGGGTGACTATAAAGGTGCACTACAGGTATCTCCGAAAGTATCTATTGTTTTATGCGGATCGAGACTGGGATTTGTCACTCCGTGTAAACGGAGAGGTATCTCTGGGCCCACTCGGTAGGACATCATCATATGCGCAATGTGACCAAGGAGTTGATCACGGGATGATGTGTTACGGAACGAGTAAAGTGACTTGCCGGTAACGAGATTGAACAAGGTATCGGTATACCGACGATCGAATCTCGGGCAAGTAACATACCGCTAGACAAAGGGAATTGTATACGGGATCGATAGAGTCCTTGACATCGTGGTTCATCCGATGAGATCATCGTGGAACATGTGGGAGCCAACATGGGTATCCAGATCCCGCTGTTGGTTATTGACCGGAGAACGTCTCGGTCATGTCTGCATGTCTCCCGAACCCGTAGGGTCTACACACTTAAGGTTCGATGACGCTAGGGTTATAAAGGAAGCTTGTATGTGGTTACCGAATGTTGTTTGGAGTCCCGGATGAGATCCCGGACGTCACGAGGAGTTCCGGAATGGTCCGGAGGTAAAGATTTATATATAGGAAGTCCTGTTTCGGCCATCGGGACAAGTTTCGGGGTCATCGGTATTGTACCGGGACCACCGGAAGGGTCCCGGGGGCCCACCGGGTGGGGCCACCTGCCCCGGGGGGCCACATGGGCTGTAGGGGGTGCGCCTTGGCCTAAATGGGCCAAGGGCACCAGCCCCAAGAGGCCCATGCGCCAAGAAAGGAGGAAAAGGGGAGAGTCCTAAAGGGGGAAGGCACCTCCGAGGTGCCTTGGGGAGGATGGACTCCTCCCCACCCTTGGCCGCACCCTTCCTTGGAGGAAGGGGCAAGGCTGCGCCCTCCCCCTCTCCCTTGGCCCTATATATAGTGGGGAAAAGGAGGAGCAATCAGACCCAAGGCCTTTGGTTGCCTCCCTCTCCCTCCCGTGACACATCTCCTCTCCCGTAGGTGCTCGGCGAAGCCCTGCAGGATTGCCACGCTCCTCCATCACCACCACGCCGTTGTGCTGCTGCTGGATGGAGTCTTCCTCAACCTCTCCCTCTCTCCTTGCTGGATCAAGGCGTGGGAGACATCGTCGAGCTGTACGTGTGTTGAACGCGGAGGTGCCGTCCGTTCGGCACTAGGATCATCAGTGATCTGAATCACGACGAGTACGACTCCATCAACCCCGTTCACTTGAACGCTTCCGCTTAGCGATCTACAAGGGTATGTAGATGCACTCTTCTTTCTACTCGTTGCTGGTCTCTCCATAGATAGATCTTGGTGATACGTAGGAAAATTTTGAATTTCTGCTACGTTCCCCAACACATTCCACCACCTATACTTGAAAAATTTTATAACCAAGGGGGAGATGACGATGGTCATGATCACGAGCATGAGGACGAGCAGAACCTATATACTCAGTGGCGCCTGGCAACTAATTCTGATGGATCACCTCTTCTTGTCTGTATATACAGTGCACTACTATTGTTACTACTGAGGGAGCAGGTGTTTTCTCCCATGGTCGCCCTCTCCGGACCTTTTCCAACACCCGTTGCAAGGTATTCGGGATGGATACTAGTGTGCTAGCACCAACACCTTCTCCCTGGTTCAGTATTGATAGACTTGGAGAAAACTTGCTCTTCCTTAGACAAAACTATCCAATGATGGTGAAAGGCGATCCAGCTGCTATTGACACAACGTTACTACCATTTATAAGAAGCAACTGCATCTATACCTCGGACATTCCGGTGGTTCCCTACCCTGGTCCAGATATATGCCGCTTCGGCCTGGATGATCAGTCATGTGTTGCTCTCGATATTGACAATAGCTGGCCCTTCCTAGAGCATCTATGGTTCAAAGCAAGCGTTTCCAACATCGAGGATTGGTTGAGCTGAAGTTTGTTTCATTGCTTGTTATTTGTTGTGTGATGAAAACTTTAGTATTTGTAGAATGTTTTGTTGGAAATAATTTATAATCCAACATGTATCCTCGTTGTCGTTGTGAGTTGATGACTAGTTATACGTAATGAATGGTACATTTGTAAATGCATGTCATAAACTCAATTTGTGAATGGTTTTCGAGTCACTTCTTGGAGTGTGAGTACCGTAGTAGTATAGCCAGCATCCGGTTATATGAAGTTGCCACATCACATAGAGCCAACCTAATACTGGAGTATGCTAGCCCTCGGCCGGCGTGCCACTTCAAATGGCGGACGAAGTGAGAGGTCCCATCTGCCCTTACCCCCTTGACCGTGGACCTTGACCATGTACGTCCGGCTTTGATGACAGCATTATCCTTGATGCACTACAAACAAAAGACACATCCGTGACATTTTGGGCCAAACGAATTTTTTTGTCATACTTATGACACTTCTATGACGATAATTGTGACAAAACCCGGTATCATCATAGATGTGGTGGGCTCCTACTTCTATGACAAAAATCATGACAGAAAATGGGCATTTCATCCTGGGAGGGCTGGAGACGCAGCTGCATGATATTCTTTGGGCCGTCCATGACGGAAAAAACCGTGGTAGAAGCAAGGGCGAGGAAAATTTCGGGGAGTTCCCGATTACGGTGGGTGGTCGGGGGCTGAGCGATGCGTGTTTCTCTCGTACACGTATGCGCGCGTGTGCGAGGCGTTGGCTCTTACTGAACCCGAGAAAGGCTTTGGGCTCTAACTGAACCCGAGCGATTGCACTGCAGGCTACGCGTTACTGAAACCGAGCAATCGATCGATGGTTGTTAACTGAACCCGATCGAGCGATTCCTTCGCTACTGCTTCTAACTGAAGCCGATTGATGCTGCCTCTAGATGAACAGTGAGTGTGGGGGGGGGGGTTGGATGAACAGTGAGCGGTGGGGGTGGATGAACAGGACCCCATGGCGTTGCCTCTGGATGAACAGGACCCCGATCGATCAAGCTGGTTGGGGCTGGATGAACAGGACCCCGTGGAGGGCTGGATGAACAGGACGACCCCGTGGAGGGCTGGATGAACAGTAGATGGTGGAGGGGTGGATGAACAATAGCCCGTGGAGGGGTGGTTGAACAGGAGCCCGTGGAGAGGGGTGGTTGAACAGTAGCCGGTGGAGTAGCGCTCGGTGGAGGCTGGATGAACAGGAGCCCGTGTAGGCAAGAGGAGGTCGACGTTGGATGAACAGTAGCCCGTGGATGCTGGAGGAGGTCGACGGTGGAGATGAACAGTATCCCGTGGAGTCCTGTTTTGCGGTACGCCACACCCCTCTCGATGAACAGGACCACCGTTTAGACCGTAGCGCTCCAACACAAGTCCGTTTCATCCGTTTTGCGGTATGCCACACCCCTCCTGATCAACAGGACCCCCGTTTCGACCATAGGAGGTCCGTTTCCTCCGTTTTGCGGTACGCTAGACCTTTTCCGATGAATAGGATCCCGTTTCGAACGTGGCTGGTAAAACACAAGGCCGTTTCCTCCGTTCTGCGGTACGCCAGGCCTCGTTTCCATCGCCTGTTCCATCCAAGCCCTCCCGATGAACACGACGATGCATTCCGTTCTGACCCATCCGGTTGGCTCCCCATGAACATGACGACGATGCTGTTTCTCCGTTCCGACCCAGCCATATACACGAGCCCTGGCTGTACATATTCGTGAGTAGGCGTTCGAGACCCCTCCCGTAAGTACACATACGTGGCCGTATTTTCTTTCTTGCACACTGTCCGCTCTACGTACGTGTACATGCTACGTGCGCGCCTCTACTACGACACGTGCATGCCTCTACATCCACCAGTATGTACATACACGTTCGCGACCAGAATGACAACGCTATGTACACTTCGACCATGTGGGTCCTGACTGTCAGGCACTTCCTTGCGTGCAAAGATGTAGCTGGTGGGTCCCAGCAGTCAGGGGGGCGAATCGTTTTTTTTGCCCGGACGCACTTCCTTGCGTGGGAAGATGTAGCTGGTGGGTCCCAGCAGTCAGGGGGGAAACGTTTTTTTCGTGAAATACAGTGGCCTATCCGGTGGGTCCCTGCTATCAGGTGGAGGTATCATTATTTTCCACGTAATAAGGAGGCACTTCCTTGCTGCGGCCATGGACCCAGCTATCAGCCTCTCCACGTACAGTCCACGTCCGATGGAAGTCGTTCCTTGACCATGTTGATCACGCCGCGCTGAGAGCACCACGGTGGTGGACGACGGTGACGCCTAGAAAGGGGACGACGCGGAGCTGGGGAAGACGAGGCAGTGGATGCCCACGCGGAGGGGAGTACGAGGTTTCACTGGTTTGGCTGCAGTGTGAAGCTGCCGTCGCTGCAGAATAACAGGGGGTGTGGGTGAGTAGAGGGATGGCCTGGCCAGCGGTGGGAGTAGTATGGGGGCAGTGAGGCCTCCGCGGCAGCACAGCCGGCCACGGGAGGCAGGAGCAGGCGGCACGACCGTCGCTGCTTTGGGCGGCTGGAACAAGAAGACCAGAGGTTGAAGAAGCACTATGGCCGTTTGATGGACATCATACGATCACTGGAGTATTGACTAAGTTGACAAAGCCCTCCGTCCCCATCAACTTAGTAGGCCCACAAGTCAGCCACCCACTATGGTGGGTCCTAGCTAGCAGGGGGTATTCATTTTTTTGTGCGTAATAAGGAGACACTTCCTTGCGTGCGAAGATATAGCTGGTGGTCCGACCTGTCAGCAGGGGGAACATTTTTTTCACGAAATACAGAGGCCCTTCCGGTGGGTCCCAGATGTCAACTAGAGGAATCATTATTTTGCGCGTAATAAGGAGACATTTCCTTGTGTGTGGTCGTGGACCCAACTGTCAGCCTCTCCACGTACAGTCCACGTCCGATGGAAGTCGTTCCATGACCACGTTGACCACGCCACGCCGAGAGCACCAGGGCGGTAGACGACGGCAAGGCCTAGGAAGGGGATGACGTGGAGCCGGGGAAGATGCGGCAGTGGATGCCCACGCGGAGAGGAGTACAAGGGTTCACTGGTTCGGCTGAAGTGTGAGGCTGCCATCGCCGCAGGGCCTGGCTAGCGGTGGGAGTAGTAGGGGGCGATGAGGTCTCAACAGCAGCACAACCGGCCACTGGAGGCAGGAGCAGGCAGTCTCACCGGCACTGGTTTGGGCGGCTGGTGCAAGAAGAGCAGCACTTGAAGAAGCAGCAGGACGGTTTGATTCAAATCCAACGGTTACTGCTGCTACAATCGTTTGTTGACTAAGTTGACAAGCCCTGTGTACGCGTCAACTTAGTAGGCCCACAGGTCAGCCTCCCAACCGGTGCGCCCCAGATGTTAGTGGGAGGAATCATTTTTTTTGCGTAATAAGGAGGCAGTTGATTGCGTGTGGCCAGGCCAGCGGAGGGAGTAGGGTGGGTCGGGGAAGCCTTGGCGGCATCATAGTGGGCCACAAGAGAAGGGAGCAGGCAGTCCCGCCGGTGCTAGTTTAGGCGGCTGGAGTAGGAAGATCAGAGATTGAAGAAGCACATCGGCCGTTGGATGGACATCCAACAGTCACTGCTGCTAGAATCGTGTGTTGACTGACAAAGCCTTGCGTAAACAAGTCAGCCTCGAAATATGTGGCGTGTAGAACCCATTTGATATTATTTTTATAATTTTTACTCATTTTCCAATTCATATGGAAATTCTTGCAGCCCGTTTTCCATTTTTAGAATTGCTGCCCATTTTTTGGTCAGCACCAGGGTTAAAAAAATTAACTAAATATGTGCGAAATTTTGAAAATTCGCAAATTTTGGCTAGGGAACAAAACATTCTTAATCCAAAAATTAGTAGCCATACTAAAACAAATTTAAAAATAAATTAGTACTAAGTCATGTTAAATCCAATGAAATACTATAAAATATCAGTGAAGAACAAAAACAAAAAAGAAACTAATATCTCATTTGCTATAAATTTTTTGGAATTTTCGACCCCTTTGATATTACTTTTAACAGATGCTGACCATACTCTTTGGCCAGGCCGGAATGCATCCCTCCTTGTCTTGAAAGATTTGCAGCCCAATAAGTCGAAGAAAACAAATAGGCCTAGCTTGGGTATTCTTCAAAAAGAAATATTGGGCTACCTATTTTCCCAAAGAAAAACCTGCTGGGCTGGTCATGTTGTTAGACGGGCCACAGAGGCCGCACAACCCAGTTTATAGCCTGCTCCTCCGAATTACTACTCATAAAAAGTTGTGCAATTCTATCAATAATTGACTATACATTAAAAATGATGTGGGTCCCGGATATCAGAAGGGTGGATTAGAGTAAAAAACGAGGGGTGCATCTGAGTAGTAAAAGAGGCGCTTGCTTGTGTTCGGGAGTGGACCTGGTGGGTTCGTACTGTCATACTCACAACTACAGTTCTCTCCCGATTCACTATGTTGACAGGGACTGTTTCGAAAAAAACTATGTTCACAGGGCCGGAGGGCAGCGCCGCGGTGAGCGCACCAAGGCGGAGGATAAAGTGCTGTCGCCAATGTGCTGGGCTGGGTTGGACATTCTTATTGAAAAATAAAAATGGACCGGAACTATTTACGATATTGACTACGATTTGCATGGGTCCGCTGGTTGCAGGAAGAAAATGTTGGGAGAAAGAAGACTGGTCGCTATCTTTGCCTAAGAATAATATCTATTGAATGTAACGACACTATCATAGGAAATAATATCCTCCTGTTAAATCATGAATTTAAAGAATTGGTGCATGAGCATTTAGCTTTATTTATTTATTTACTTATTTATGTTTAGGAGACCATGAGCATGTACCTGGGCTAGATTCATGTGAGAGCCTCCCTTCCAGTTAATTATGGGCTCCTCTATTGGGCCTTCATCAGTGGGCTGCATGTTATCAACAAGTAGAAAATGTGTTCCGTACGAAAAATAGTATGCGTTACGTATGGTACGGGGCACTAAGGATTGAACCGTGCAACGACTTCCAAAACATTGTGTTTGTCATTCTAACAACACATTTATTCAACCAATAGACGAAATATACTATTGATTGTACATTGAAAATAGCAGCAGCAGCAACCAGGGCTGGGGGTGCAACAGAAGCAGTAAGCAGGCCAGAAGAGTGAAGATGCAACTCTCTCTTCCAAACCAAACATCAGCCATTATTACAAAAGGGCTACCAAAAAAGAACAAGTGTATGCATCAAACTAAATAAAGATCCTACTACACCAAGTGTACGCATCTAACTAACTGGCTCAATTAGATGTTACTATTTATTAAGCTGTGGAGATTGGCTGATGGCTTGAACCAGATGAGTGCCTGACGGGGGAAACTCCAGCCAGCAGGTTGAAGTCTGATACTTGCGACCCTCTCTCCTACTTGGGCTGCAGAGCGTGGCGGCACATATCAGGGCATGGTGCATGCAGAGACGCATGGTACGCTATGTACACACAATTTTGCCTGATGAATGAAACCGCACTGCCATCATGATCCTTGCCGTCGGTTATCTCCTGGTTAATCGAATAATTCAGTCCGACAAACAGAGAGCATGTACCAAGGCTACTAACCAGCCTCCAGTCAAAAATTCCTGAAGGCCCAGAGAAGCTGGGATCCTGCTCAAAGACCTTGCAATGACTGTGATTGTATTTCGGAAACAACACGTCCAGTACGTGCGAACGATCATCAATCGTTCACCATCATCTGATCGAGCCAGGAACCACCTGCAACTGCCATGCCACTTTTCTTTGAAAGGTTCTGGGATTAGGAAGGGTAGGGACACCAGGCAGCCTACAACATCATATGAAGTTGGACTCAAATAAAAAAGGGCTCTTGATGTAGTCAATCTTAAGAACAACATGGTATGAGCATGAATATTTTTTTCAGTAAATGTTGACAGTAATATAAGCAAGCCATCACGATATCATAGGAAAGTAACATACTGCTGTAATAGCTGATTGTAGCGATGACTCGAGTAGGCCAGCAATACGTCCAGCCATAGAAGGAGTCGATAGCGTAAATGAAGCCCTTGTGTTCAATGGCATCAGAGAACCATGGAGGATGTATGATCCTGCGATGGACGTGCAGATTTATCCACTTACCGCAGTGACCTGTCAGATAGGCGAGACCGCGGTTGAAGAACGCAATTAGCCTGAAGTCTTTTTAATTCGTAGATCTTGTGGGCACCTGGCAGATTACAACCTTGAGCAAATCAAACTTGGTATCATGTTGGCTACTGTAAGATTCCGAGTATTCTGGGCCGCGGTGCCAACGTAGTGCAGTGTTAATCGAAAGAAGGGGGATCAATCGCGTGTGTAGACCTCCACGAGCATCTAGCTGCCGCGACCGTCAATGAGCACCATCCAAGACGTGTTCATGTCGACCCAGTACATACCATTAATGTAGTTGAGGGTGACGGGGATCGGATCACAGTCAAGGGGGTTGATGCTCGCCACCCTACGATCATTATATTGCGTGACATGTCGTTTCTGTAGATTAGGCGGCATCAGCAAGCAAGGAGTTGGCTTAAAAAGCTCCGGTCTAAGGGCTTTGAGTAAACGGTACAGCCCCCACGAGCACGCAGCGAGCGGCATGGTACTGAGATTGTCCACACGCGAAACAATGAACTTGATTACCTCTATGGGGAGTGGATTCCAGCCACTCTTTCGGCGGACACTGCTCGGTTCTGCCATTCTTAGTGCTTGGGTCTCGGACGAGGGGGGGGAGGCACCTTAGCGGGGATGGAAGATTGGACGAGATTATGTGCGGACAAAGATGGAGAAGCGAATATGTGCTGCGGGAAGTGGACAAGTGATGATGACTACAGCACGCCGCTTGACTTACGAGACACATACCAGCAACGTAGGGTCATATTGATGCCAAACAACTTGCTTGAGTGATTACAGTACTATTACTCCCTACAGTACCTACTACTATGCCCTAACTTGCTTGAGTAGAGTAGTAGAGTAGGACTCTGCTCTACTACTAGCACCGGAGGAGTAGTATATTCTAATCTAAAATAGTTACAAACTTCAATGCCCGAGCGTGGAACGACTATGAACCATGCTCAAAGACCGTGTCTACGTGGTGTTTGGAATTATATGAAAAAAATAGCAAGATGCCCATGCATTGCACGGCACACCATCATCACCAACTCGGTTTTTTCTCTACTCCTAGTCCTATAAAAGGCTCAGTTGGTGATGATGGAGGCGAGGAGGCGTGTTCAGCCGGGCGTGCAGTGGATGGGCAGTACTATTCGATTTGTTATAAAAACAAAGAAGAGTAGTAGAGATAGAGATAAGAGTAGAGATAGAGACTTAGGGAGGAGCACGAGGTTTTGGGAGATAAGGATGAACGAGGCAAGGCCTTATCTGTAAATGTGGAAAGAGGTGCGGGTGTCTTTTGTAAAATTGTCATAGTTGGCTTTCTATCCATCAGATATAGATCGGACGGTCTATATTACAAGATGGCAGGAACACCATCATCACCAACTCGGTTTTCTATAAGAGAAGATATAGATAGATAGAGACTAGGGAGTTCTAGTAAGGACACCATCTACTGCTTCGTGTGCTACTCTTGCGCTCCATTCGATGGCCGCAACGTCCCCTACAGACACTCCCTCCTGAGCTCCATTCGGTGGGCGCTGTTGAAATTTGGGGAGCGCACTCCCGCGACTGTTGGCAGCCACGACTTCACCGACGATGACTTCTTCCCCGACCTCAGCAACCTCTTCCTCAACGACATGGGCGACAACCTCAACGCCAACGGTGCTGCTCCCGTTGCACCGTTTGTGTTTCTATCCTTCCTGTTCGAAATCGTGGTAGAATTCATGTTTCTACTCTGTATCCTACTACTATGCTACTCCACATGATTAGTTTCATCTCTATTATAACCATCATGATTTATTTTGTGCTTATTCGGATTAAATCTCATCATAACTTGCTCATATATTCAACTGGCGCAACGTCCCTTACAGCCACTCCCATTTCATGGACGGCCTGGTCGATGCCTCCAAGGAGCCCTTTGTCTACTGCTATGAGTGCCCGATGCCGTTTTGGGGCTCGCCGACAGACATGGTGCATCACCTCAGGATGCATGCAGCGGTCACTACTGGCCCTTGGCGGAGAACATCAAGTACAAGACGTGCTACCCATTCACCATGCCGGAGTCGCTGGAGGATCACCGCCGCTTGCTAGTCTCGGAGGAGGACGGCAACGTCTTCCTCTTAATCGTGGGCACAAGCGAGGCCCTCGCAGGCCGCCGCCCCATCTCTGTAGTGTGTGTCACGGGCGACACCGCTGACGCTGACACTGACACGAGGTCGATGTATGGGTGCGTGCTCAGTGTTACTACCCCTCCGAGTCACGTGGGCGGCGACACCGGCCTCATCGAACGGACTTGGACTCTACGGAGCCGAGACTTTCCCGCCGATGTGGACTTGGAAAACCCGTGGTCTCCTTTACCCGCCAATGCGGTGCACGGGGACTCCAAGGAGTTTCACCTGGACATACGCATTATCAAGTTAAATGTTGATCATTAGTCTTCGCTTAATGTAATCCACTGTTTAAGCATGTGGAGACTTCCATGCATGATCTTGCTCTATTGGAGTATCGCGCATGAATAAAAGTGTATCCGTTTATGGTTAATCTAGAATCTTCCATGTATGAACTTTTACTACAGTACTGGTGAAAGACTTACTATGAACCATTTCTTACATCTCCTCTGCCCCTTCCAAGTCATCCTGATTTAATCCCTCTGTCTAGGTGTATAAGGGCATGGTTAATACTTAATAGTATAGCCAACGGTTGACTACAATAAAGTGCCATGTCATCTGTAGCCAACATGTATAACAATCGATACTCAAAAACTAGTTCTTAAAGCCAACGGTGCTGCTCCAGTTGCATCGTATGTGTTTCTGTCCTTCCTGTTCAAAATCGTGGTAGAGTTCATGTTTCTACTTTGTATCCTACTAGATTATATCTGTTCATCTACTATGCTAGTCCACATGATTAGTTTCATCTCTTTTATAGCCGTCGTGATTTATTTTGTGCTTATTCAGATTAAATCTCGTAATAACTTGCTCATATATTCAACTGGCGCAACGTCCCCTATAGCCACTCCCGTTTCATGTACAACTTGGTCGATGCCTCCAAGGAGCCCTTCGTCTACTGCTATGAGTGCCCGATGTCGTTTTGGGGCTCGCCGGCGGACATGGTGCATCACCTCACGGATGCGTGCAGCGGTCACTACTGGCCCTTGGCGGAGAACATCAAGTATGAGACGTGCTACCCGTTCACCATGCCGGAGTTGCTGGAGGATCACGGCCGCCTGCTAGTCTCGGAGGAGGACAGCAGCGTCTTCCTCTTGATCGTGGGCACCGGCGAGGCCCGTGTAGGCCACCGCCCCGTCTCTGTAGTGTGCGTCAGGGGTGAGGCCGCTAACGCTGACACTGACATGAGGCCGATGTACGGGTGTGTGCTCACTGTTACTACCCCTCAGAGGTACATGGGCGGCGCACCGGCTCCATCATGCTGACTAGGATTGTGCAGAGTTGGGACCTTCCCGCCGATGTGGACATGGAAGACGGATGGTATGATTTATCCCGCAACGCCGTACACGGGGACTCCAAGGAGGTTCACCTAGACATATGCATTACCAAGTTAAATGTTGATCATTAATCTTCGCTCAATGAAATCCGCTGTCTAAGCATGTGGAGACTTCCATGCATGATCTTGCTCTATTGGAGTACGCATGAATAAAAGTGTATCCATTTATGGTTTAGTCTAGAATCTTCCATGTATGAATTTTTACTACAGTACTGGTGAAAGACTTACGATGAACCATTTCTTAAATCTCCTCTGCCCCCTTCCAAGTCATCCTGATTTAATCCCTCCGTCTAGGTGTATAAGGGCATGGTTAATACTTAATAGTATAGCCATCTATTGACTATAAGAAAGTGCCATGTCATCTGTAGCCAACATGTATAACAATCGATACTCAAAAACTAATTCTTAAAGATCATTTCTTGCAAAGCACAATAAGTGTTATTTCTTCACAAGTTTTGGATGCAGGTTGAATAGTTGAACGCTTTTGTTTGCAAAAGATACCTTTTTATCTATTTCACCTGGATGTTTGTGAGCTCTAGAGATGAAATAATATCTGAAGAAACCTATCAATACCCGATACACATGAGATGACCCCCACACCCTTTGTCAAAATAAACAACTCCCCGATCAACTCTTCCGTGCAACGCACGGGGACCTTACTATAGATTAGTACGACCAAAAATTGAACTAACATTGTATATAGTACGATAAATGCTGATGCACGTCAAACAAAATTATATCATTGAAAAATATGTTCAAATGTGAATCCAATGATATAGTTTTTGTTGACATGCACTAACATTTTCTTAGTTAAATCTTCAGTCAAATTCAATGGCGGACCAATAAACCACGACCATGTAGTACACGTGTAGAGGGCGGCGCTACACGGGAGTCTCATCCCGCTTGTGGCGCGGCAATAAAGCCGTCATATCACAAAACCCAACCACTGCCAGTAATAAGTGGCCTAGTAAAATAAACGGACAAGCAACCATCACATCCCTCCGTCTTTTTTGCATTTCATCTCTCTGCATTTACTTTCTCCGGTTCATCTCACACACTCGATACCTGGCTACTACTCCTAGTATCCCTAGCTACTACTCCTAGGGCCAGTTCTTTTGGCGGCTTAAAAAATAAGTCATCTCTTCCCCAGCTTTTCCCATAAAACTAGTCACAGTGGAGACTAACATTAAGGCGCCTCACTCATTTATTTGGGCTTCTAAACTACTAGTACTACTAGTACTCCCTTCATTCTTATATACAAGTCCACAAACTCAAATTACAGGTACCAAGATAAAAATCAATGTGTGCTTTACAAGTCAATTTATTTTCTTGTTTACTGGGTTAATTAATAGGGTGCATGCACATTAGAAGAAATTGAGTGGCCGTGAGAGAAGAAGTAGATGAGTTTGTCATTATCATCCACTACATGCATGCTAAAAGTAAACAATCAAACGAGCATTTTTGCATTTGTTTTGGATTGAATCGTTTGACAAGCTTGACTAGTGTTGTTTTTCTACTTTTACAAAAACTGCATTGTAATGTTAAAACGTGCATTTGCCCGTACATAAGTAATAGTAGTACTCCCTCCGTCTAGGTGTATGAAGTCTTCCCTCCTACTTGGTCACGGTGCACAACCAAAGTTGACTTATTCACCTTGACGGAGGGAGTAGCACAGTCTGCAAACATATATAGAGAGAGACGTGTAGTGCGATAGTATATAGTACTAAAGTTTGTGTTGTATGCACCTACTTACAAAATGCGTACGGATACACAAGGTTTCCAAACTTTCCCTCTTACATACTTAATTAAGGACGCTAATAATTCCCGAACATTCGGGATTTATCATTTGCATCCCAAAACTAATGAGATCACCTTACGAAACTAAATTATACTCCATACTAAAAGCCACGACACTCACAGGAGCGCTTGCGGCATGCCACGAGTGCCCTGGTGCGCGGTCATTTCCCAGCGCGCCGACACAACGCCTCTTCCTCAGCCTCGCAACTCGGGAGGTGCTGATTGGCGGCTTGTCGGCGGGCGAGCGTGATCTCACCGGTGTGGTGATCCGGCGTCAATAGGTACTCCTCCTCGCTGGAAGCGTGCACCCGGTCCACATACCGCCAAGCGTAGACGAGGCGCTTGGGCCCGACTGCACTCAGGGCTTTGGGAAGGGCGTCCTCCGCCACCCTCACGACCCTTGCACGAGCTTTCTGCCAAAGAGCCAATTGCCTGACTCTCTCGGACGCGACATAGAGCTACCAGGCAGCTTGCCCCGCGGCGCGCTTCTCTTCCTCGGCCTTCTTCTCCGCCTCTATTTTGGCATGCTCTTCCGGCGGCAAAGCCTCCAACATGGCGACATCCATTTCTTTCCAAAGCTCCTCAATGCTGGGGGCTCAATGGGCGGCGCGGCGTTCTCCTCGTAGCAGGGAGCCAACGCGCGTGCTAGCAAGATTGGGAACGCCGACGCGTCCACCTTGACGCATCGCGGCGAGGAGTGGAACGCCGACGCGTCCTCCTCGACTAGTGGCGGCAAGGAACAGAATGGTGGTGCATGACCGTCCGGGCGGTGCAGCGAGGGGCGCTTAGGGCTTGGGAGGGGCGATGCATGGTGGTCGACGTGAGAGGGAGGGGGAGGAGATAGCGATGAACGTGAGTGTTCTTCCGAATGTCGTGGGAGGCGCAGTATTTATAGCGAGCAATGGCACACCTATGTAAGATATGGACTGAGCTACACTGACTTAACTGCATGTCCAGTTGCATCACTGACATGTGGGCCAGACCCTTGTTGGGCCCATATATCAGTGACCCAATGCACCTGTAGTTAAGTAACTGAAGCAGCGTCCCGGAAGATATGTTGCGTTATTAACGTAACATCTGCGTGGGCATATTTGTTGGAGTAAATTACGGGGGAGGGAAGGGGTGGAAATATTGCTGATCATAACGGATTGGACGAGCGTGGGGGGAGGAGAGTCATGCATGCAGATTTTTTCACACGGGGTGGAGTGGTGGGACCACCGGAGGGAGAAGGAGAGTCTAGCAGGCATATTGTTTCCACACATGGAGAGGAAAAGATTTGGAGACGAACGGGCTTCCTGCAGGTATGGGGAATGGTGCATAATAAGTCATCTTGCATGCCGGGCTAGGTATAGTCTCAAGTCATTAAAAACATACACGCCCCACACATGTTCATATTTCAAGGTGCACTAAATTATTGCATGCGATGATTAAGGCTGGCCATAATGGTGGTATCTTAGCTGGTATCATGCACACGGGAATAGCAAACATGCTGATGTGGCAAAGAATTAAAGAAGAGAGGGGGGTTAGAGTAACTAGTGTTCATGCATGCATTGGTAAACACATTTTTTGTGAAGAACGACAACATTAGTTGAGTACTTTTGCAGATTTCAAAAACTATTCCACCGCCTCTACTATCTTGCTAAGAGTAGGTGAAATTTTTGAATCGAGCCCTTTAAACTAGAAGGGAGGTAGTAGTACTCTAATAGCTAACCTTGTTGTGATGACAAGATAGGACATGGCACGCACCTGGACGGAGGAACTAGTCTGCATTGTGCATTTAAGTTTTGTCTGAAGTCAATGTACCTCTACTTGCACCAAACTTATAGAAAAATGTATCAACATTCACAATGTCAAATCAATATTTTTACACTCATTATAAAACGTAGTTCTTATACTCATTATAATCAGTATTGTAGATATTGATATTTTTAGTATAAATTTGGTCAAACACTTTGCAAATGGTTGACGGGAGTAAAAAGGACCAGAGGGAGTATCATGCATGCGGAGTAGGCAAAAAAAATTGCTCATTTATAGCCGGTCGAAGTCTCAAAGGGCGCGACCACGCGAGGGAGGCGAAGGTCATGGGAGGCGTGACGGTTGACGAAATTAAGTGAAGTTACATCCACGCACCGGCATGGCGTGCGAACAGGCAGAAGCTATACCGTCAGGCCTATGATATGGGTCTAGTAGACATGACATCTAGTGGGTCCCGCATAGTTCCCGAGAACTCTTTGGGGGCTTGCAGCCGTTTATCCACTGGGCAAGCCAGCAACCCCACACCGTTCACACGCCCTACTCGTCCCCGTCTTCTACCTTACAATAGTTCACTCCCAGTCATCCCATCCTTTCACATTAGTTTGCTCCCAGTTTTTTTGCGGGTACAACAGTTCAACTTCTCCTGACCCTCCTCCAAAATCCATGGCCTCCCAAATCTCCATGGTCGTTGCTGAGTACCAGGTTAGAGCCATCACCGGCGGTGAGTTCATCATCTTCTACAGACGTGGATCCGCGATGGTGAAAGCATGGCTTGCTCGCTTCCTATGCATGTTCAACAATTCAACGGATGAGTGGGTCATTGGGCTAGATGTTGAGTACACCACAGTCCTGGAAAGAGAGAAGATTCTAAAGGAGGCAGAGAGGAAGAAGCCCGCCGTGATCCAGGTTTGCGTACATAACGTTTGCTTGGTCTACCACATATGCCATGCCCACATTGAGTGCCGGGATTTTAAGAACTTCCTCAAGGACAAAAGAGTGAAATTCGTTACTGTAGACTTTAAGAACGACAGGGACGTCCTGCATCGGATAGGTCTCCAGAAGGCAAGCCTAGTGTCCTCCTCTCAACCTTCAATGCTGACCCTGGCAGCAGCCATGATTGATCCTTCGTACGCTAAACTGAAGAAACCTCATCACGAGTTTCATCATGCATGGGAGTCGAAGACATTAGATGAAGATCACATCCTGTACGCAGCAATGGATGCCTACCTTTGTTTAAATATCTACAAGGGTTGGATGAAGAAGCAGAGCCCAGTGTCCGGTTCAAGCAAAGAAGCATCAGCGAAGAGGAAGAGGAAGAGGGACGAGGACAAAGTCGAGGACATGGACTCGGACTCCGAGTAGGTGGCAGTGCCGTCGCTCATGTTGGTTCTACTGTAGTGTCAAGCGGACTAGTTGCTTAGTTTATTTTCAAGGGTGTGTTGTGCTGAGGCCCCATCAGAACTATGTTTATGTTCTTTCTCGTTATTTGAACTCTTTAGTACGTACAGTAGTACTAGTACTATGTCTTACTACTGTTCTTCTTGCAGTTGGTACTATTGCTCATATCTTCGTGTTCCTACTGTACTTAATAAGTTCGTACTAGTAGTATAATTTGGGTCAGTCGATTTGTGAAAGAAGTTCGACGGAGCAAAGGAAGAAGACGGCAGAAGAGGTGGAAGAAGCCCTTCTAGCCATCCATGTTGCATCAAACGGCTCACAAGAGTCGACTGACCCAAATTGCTTCTTCAGATTGCAGGATCCATGTGGCATTCAAGGTATCGAAGGTAGATTCCGTGTCCGCACCCGGTTTGCAGTCTCGACGCGCGCGCGACTGGCTTCCGCCATGACAGCCACTATGCGCGCCTCCTTCGCGCGGGCGGAGACGACAATGACACGCTAGTTCCTCCTCACCGGCGTGCTGGAGCACGCACTCGTCCTCCTCTTCGTATGTTGCGTGCATAGACGCGGCTCCACCAGCTGCTCACGTGCTTGGCAGCGCGGCGGCATCGCGAGGAGGGACTTCAGACGACGTGAGCGGGCGAGCCTTCGGCTTCATGGCACACGGATGACGGCGACACGACGGTGATGGGCGAGAAATTGTTGGCCGGAGCAGGCGGGCGCCGGCATGCACAACGGCGGCGACGGCATATTGATGAGTGCGCGTATGGGAGCTTACTTTAGTTTTATATAAGGTTGGTCGAACTTAAAAGAAAACCGTACTAGTACACGTAAACATTAGACTTAGGCAGCACTTTTATTAGTTAGTACCACAGCCACGATACGGAATCCTGTGCAAGCGCGTGAACCGCGGCCGCACGGTCGATCGAACGGTGCGTCACCGTGACGCGCTCGAAGGACATCCACCGAACCTTTTTGTGTGTGTGAAAACAATCCCCGAATATTAGTCAACTTTTTTTCATGGAAAAGTTCTTGATGCTGCAATATTTCCATATATTTCAATTTAGCTCCAGTTTGTGTTTATTTGGATTTGGACGTTTTAGGTGCGCCCTAGTTTTTTTAATACTGATTTTGTGTGTGTGACTGAGAGAGAACGTGTGTATGTGTCCATATGTGTGTTGTGGTGGAAGGGCAATGTGGAGACGGTGTGTGTGTGATACAGACATAGAGAGGTGTGAATGTGCAAATGATCATGCATGAGTGAGACATAGACAGATGCCGATATGTTGTGTATACATGAGAGAACGGTCTTCTAGTTTACTTGTGTGTGTGTGTGTGAGAGAGAGAGAGAGAGAGGATCATCTGTAACACAACAACCATCTCTCTCGGTTCATCCGTCCCTCGCACGATCGCATGTAACACATGCATCAACGCGCACATTTTGACACCATCACCCGGCCCATGCCCACCTCAAGGCCCGCACAATCTCTTCGTGAATACCCATTTCTCTCATTAGGGTTGTTTTCTCTCAATATATGACACACACACACAGAGAGAGAGAGAGAGACACACAGCACAACACACACACACACCCTCCCCCGAGCACACAATTCATCCCCATCCAAGGTTATATGGCGACCACTCTCGCTTGTGCTTCTTTGCACCCCAACATGCACAACACCTCAATCTTCAAGGAGGGCATCGAGGAGATCGAAGACGTTGACCACACCGCGCTAGAGAATGCGGGGCCACTTGGAAGCAGGATGATGTGAGGACGGCTAACTGACTCCTCCCCCCACCCTCTCTCTCTAGCACAAAATTACCAATCCCTCTCTCCCCCGCACAAAATTATCAATCCCTCAACCCACGAGATCCTTCCACTGTCGTCCATGTTTTCCAGCTCTCTCATCAAACATGTTGTCTCTTCTCCTTCCACATATACAGAATCCGGATGCACACGCATCTCACGTATATTACATGTCTCCATCTTTCTCATAGACCTAACTTCTTCCTCTCTCTTTCTCTCTCTATCTCTCTCTCTCTGTCTCATTAGGTTTGTCTCCTACTCTCTTGTCCACATGCATACAATCTTTCCCGCCCTATCCGCTCCATCTTCGCAAGCTCTCTCTGCACGTTTCATTCACACATTGGGATATGTTCAAAATGTTGCTACTATAATGGCTGATGTAGAGTTATGGTTGGTTTTCTGGCATCCTACAAAGTAATAACTATGAAATGCATTTAGATTCTCATTTGACTGGGATTACGTGAGTTTGAGCATGTTGTGAAGTACTATAGACCTTGTATACAACTTGGGATTCGACAATGATTGTAACTATTGAATTGTATAGACCATTACATTTGAAGTCAATGGACTAATATACTTATTTCACAGTTTCAACAAATGATTAGTTCACTACAAACTAAGAAAACAAATGTGTACTCCCTCCATTTGTATTTAAGTCCGCGTATTAGCATTGGTCAAAGTCAAGTTTTGTAAAATCTCAGAAAGCTTATAACAAAAAATATTAACATATACAATAACAAATAAATACCATTAGATTCATTATTGAATGTACTTTCACATCATACATATTTGTTATGGTAAATGTTTATATATTTCTATAAACTTGGTCAAACTTGAGGAAGTTTGACTTTGGTCAAACCTAATATGCAGAGTTTACTAGTACTACTCGCTAGTTGCTTAGCCGAATCACTCAACACGCCACACGGGGAGTTCAGTGTCACAAAATTTTGAGGTCGGCGGGAAAATCTCCCGCGACCCTGATTCGAGCAGTGGGAAGTTACCATCATAGCCTTCAGAACAGGCCTACGGATGACGCTTGGTAGGGGGTTGTTTTCATAACTTCAGGTTCACCCTACCCAGCCAACCCCACCCCGGCACCCAGAGTAGTACACCTGAATACTCCCCATTTTCTATCCCCGCCACAAAATAGACTTCTCCACGGCACCGCAGCCTTCGTGATCCTCCCCTTCTACATCGGCGCACTCGTCCACCGCAGCGCATCTGCCTCATCGACGACCTCGTACGCCGCACTGGAGCCGGTCCACCGTCGTCGTCGTACACGGAGCCTCTTCCCCGGCATCGTCTTCCACGGTCTCGGATCTGCTTCCCGGAAGCCAATGCCATGCGCAGAAGCACCACCATCATGGACAATGAGCTGACTCCCGTTGCCGACCATGACTCACAGAGGCCGCCGCGACCATCGTTCTCCTCTTCGATTGGTGTGTGTATTGAATCACTTAGCAGTACATGTGCAGTTCCAATTTTGTTCATACCTACCCTTCAAATTTCCTGGGTGCTATTGTTCCCGTAAAAGTAATTGGTTATAGCCTCCATTGTCCAACAGAATATCAGCTTGTAATTGTGCGTCGCTCCTGTATCGCGCTGTGCTTGGGTAGGTTTTTCATCTGCAACCAGTAGTGTGGAAAATGATGGAAAATTTTTTAGAACTAGAAAGATGCCCATGCGTTGCACGCATCAAGATGCATTTGTATGACCAGTTTATCTTGTGGGAGAAAAGGATGAATGAGGGAAGGCCTTATTTGCAAATCTGGAGAGGGGTATGGGTACCTTTTTCAAAATTCCCATTGTTTCCTTCCTATCTGTCAGATATAAATCGGATGGCCTATATTGCAGGATGACAGGCACACCATCATCACCAACTCTGTTTTTTATAAGAAAAAAAGTATAGAGAAAAAAAGTAGACAGTAGAGAAGTAGAGATAAATATTAAATATAAGATAAATATAACAGTAGAGAAGAGAGTAGAGATGGCAGAGACGTCGGGAAAGGATCCCGCGCGTGCGGGAAAAAGCGGTCGGGCGTGCGCTAGTTTTGGCGCCCGGCATCCGGCGTGCTTTATAAAATCCAACGCCCTCCCACCGCTCTGTGCCTTGCCACCGCTCTCTCCCTACTCTGTGCCTGGCCACCGCTCTCTCCCCGCTCTTTCTCGCCTCGCCGCCTCCGACGCGCCGGGAAACTTGGGGATACCACGGCGTCCGCGCGCACCCCTCCAGCGGCTTCTCCGCCGAGATCCGGTTCCACGGGATGCGCCTCGGCCTCGGCAATTTTGACACCGCCAACGAGGCCGCCTGCGTGTACGACACGGTGGCGTGGCGCCTCCGGTGGCCTCATAGAACATTGAACTTCCCCAATGTGCCGATGCGGGAGCGGGGGCAGGAGCTCACGCCTCTGCTGCGGCTTAGCACCGACGAGGATCGTTGCGACAACCGGAGGCAGGAGCACCGTCTCGGCATCGCCGAGATGGACGAGGAAGCCATGGCGCTGTGGCGCCAACACTTCCCGGAGGACATCATCAACGAGCGTGAGTTCTACGTGCAAAGGAGGGCGAAGAGGGATAAGAGGGGGGCGGAGCAAGCCACCTATCGCGAGGACAAGCGTAGGCGAAAAGCGGACGCTCAATTCAACATGAGGCTAGGAGCAGCGTCGCCTTGGGAATCTGACGACGATCGGTATCTTCACGCCTACAGTCAGACGTCGGAGGAGGACATCACCGAGGAAGAGTCGGACGACGAGGAATAGCTGAATTATCTTTTTTTTCTATCTATGCTAAGAATTATCCTCTACTCTCTAGTCTCTACTATCTATCTCTACCTCTCGATCTCAGCACTATAAATGCTTTTTTAAAGCGCCGGGCATTGCGATTCTGTTGGAGATGCTCTAACATGGCAGACGAGTGCTTTAATGTTGCCCACAAGATGTGCGAGTATTACTAGTAGTATATTTTTCTTGCCATGTTGAGATTTTAAAACCACGAGTGCGAACATGCAGAGGAGCAATGAAGACCAAACACGGGATATTGGCGACATCTTCAAGGAGCGTGGCAAGTTAAAGAGGAGCTGCACCGGACCTGTAAAACGAGCTTTGGTAAGTAACACCCTATCAATTACTTTTGTTTAGCCTCGTGTTCTTTGATGTGTATATGTTGTAGTTTCTGTTTCTCTTAAGCCTGGTGTTCTTCGATGTGTAATAAGAAGAGTCTTAATCATCCTAATGCTCTCGTTTTTAGCTTGATGTAGGAAGTGGGTGTTCTCACCTTGTAGTCTATTTTTATATTTTTTCCTTTTGAATTCACTTCTCCGAGTTCTGTTTATCTGGCTTCTACTAAATGGATCTGGGTTGCTCTGAGTATTGATCTAAAAAAGAAGTAACTTCATGTCAGGATATAGTTCCTGCGAGGAGGGAAGTATGACCAACCTTGAGATCATGTTTCCAAAATGAGGTTGGAATACACACAAGGTGCAAGTTCCCTAATGATGCTGGATTAGACACAAGGCGCAAATTCCTAGATGATGCTGGTTTACACACAGGCCAGTTGGAGTCCTCAACTGTTCGTGTCCTCGTGGCTCTTGTAAAGGCTGAAAGAAAGCATGCAGCAGCCCTTGAGAATGGAGCTGAGTTCCCGAAGAAGCGAAAAGAGCAATCAGATGCTCTCTTCACCCAAGCCAAAGAAGAGATGGAAGAAGCCAGAAATAAGCTAGCAGAGGCAGAGCAGGCTAGGCATCTCCTGCTATCTAAAACTGTTGTCAATACAAAATTTCCTTCATAATAGCTAGGTTCAAATGTTTATCCAATCAGCATGCTTGTTGTGATGTCCGTGCATCTACTGATGTGGCACAAAATATATTTTTTGGGTCATGTAATAACATCAATTACTTTCCAAACAATAACAGACGAAGCATTGGACATGGTATAGTTCACGCGCAAGCCCGACATTCCAAGTTCAACTTCCACATCAAACTCATGTTCACAGATATCTGCACATTCATACATAATGTCCACAACCATGATTCACTTCAAAGCCAAAAAAATGTGAGGAGAGTTATAAATAAAGAAAAACCTCTACTAGTTCCTGCTACCAGTGCGAGCACAACAAGTCAAGACCATGCGTAAATTAATTATATTTTAGTCATTTTTTGTGTTCTAAAATGCCTGCCGGCTCGCGGAAGGACGTGTTGCCGGCACACGCGCGGATTCAATGAAGGCAGGCGGGGCAGTCTTAAGCTGGTTGCACGCGGCGAGGAGGCGTGCTCAGTCGGGCCTGCAGCGAGTGGGGCCCTCTTGGCCGGCGCGCCGGTTCAATGCCTGCGCTATGAGAGGTCGCGTCCGTGTCAGAGCAATCACTCCCTCCAGTCCTTTTTTGTTTGGGTATAACAAAATCTCGTTTTCCATTCACATTTTACAAGTAAAATCCATGGACAAACTTTGACCCAAAATACGATGGAGACTAGTAACCAGAATGGAGGTAGAAGTTTTTTTAATCAAAGAAGGGTTTCCCCTTCCGATTTTCATTACTGAAAACCAGCATCTAAATCTAAACCATAGTATTTGCCCTAGAACTACCAGGTTCAACATCTCGCAACATAAACCCATACAACCATACGCCAAGGAGGTACGTAGTACTATGAATTCCATTTTTGCTCCATACCAATCGTTCTAAAAACTACTTAGTACTTATAACGCGCCATTGAAAATCGGAACTCTTAACCCTGCTAAAAAATGATATTTTAAACGTGGCTACTCGATCTGTGGCAACTGGCGAGCCACCGCCTCCAAGTCGTTCACCTGTGGTCCCGACCATCAACTCCTACGGATCAAATTATCACGCGAGCTGACTATTCCTACAAAGGTGCTCCACCACGTACCCGGTACCCGCGAATGCAGCAATCGTGCACCTAGGGTTTTAGGGTTTATTTGTTAACGTCGCCTTTACGTAACACTCATGTGTGCGAGACAGCGAGAGGCCGACTGCGTGCGTGCGCCTCTTCTCTTCGTATATGTACTCCACCGTTTGTCTGGTGTCCAAAAAATTATAATAACTACTAGCAATGTGCCAATGCGTTGCCACACGATCAAAGTAGATTAATACATATTCACCGATTTGATAGAAAAAAAGTCTAGTTTTGAAATACGTATATCACTAAAAATATGTTATGTTTCACTCAAAATATATTCCTTTGGCGGTTTTGATGAGATAAGGGAGGAATGTTGTTGGTTTCAAGATTCGAGAAGTGGTATATGTCTAATTTCTACTCTTACTAGCAAGATGCCCGTGCGTTGCACGGAACATCAAGATCTTGTGGGAGAAAAGGATGAACGAGGGAAGGCCTTATCTGCAAATGTGGTGAGGAGTGCGGGTAAATTGCCATATTTTCCTTCCTATCCGTCAGATATAAATCGGACGACCTACATTGCAGGATGGCAGGCCCACCATCATCACCAACTCTGTTTTTTATCCCTACTCTTATAAAAAGCATTGTCGGTGATGATCGTGTGCCTGCCATCCTGCAATATAGGCCGTCCGATCTATATCTGACGGATAGGAAGGAAACTATGGCAATTTTGCAAAAAGATACCCACACCCCTCTCCACATTTGCAAATAAGGCCTTCCCTCGTTCATCCTTTTCCCCCACAAGATAAACTACTCATACAAATGCATCTTGATGTTCCGTGCAACGCATGGGCATCTTGCTAGTTGTTGCAAAAAGCCCATGTGTGTGTGAGAGAGAGGGAGAGTGGAGGAGGACGGAGTGCATGTGTGACAAAGACACAAGGAGTGTGTGTGCGATAGGTATCAGCTTAAAATGAGGCGATAGTGTGTGTGTGCACGATCGAGAGGGCGTGTCTCAAGAAGGGAAGAAAAATCTACATAGATACAAGGAGCGGGAGAGAGACATGTATGCGATAGTGGAAGCACGAGTGTGCGGGTGTATAAACCTATCTAGAGGCTAGTCGATAAATGTTTGTGAGAGAAATACGAGTCGGGGTGCGAAAGCGAGAGTTTTGTGTGTGTGTGAGAGAGAGACGGTAGTCGGGAAGGGGAGTGGAAGCAGGAGTTGTGTGTGTGTGTCTGAGAGAGAGGGGGGGGTTGTCTGATCGGTAAACAAATGAATAATGTCAGTCTGGGATGGAGACGAAAAGGAGACCGCAACAAATGTTGTGTCTACAGGAGAGAGAGAGAGAGAGAGTAATTTTAGTGGTATGAGTCATATGTAGAGACATATAGGGTGTGTGAGAGAATCCCATAGAGAGAAAGACAAAGTGAAAGACGAGTGGAGACTGTGTGTGTGGCGGTGAAAAAGAAAGCTTAGGTACCGAGTGATACCAGAGAACAGTAGAGACGTGAGAGATAATGAAAACCGTGTAATGTATAATGATAGGGAGAGTGTGACACTTCTCAAGGGAGACGTCGAGAGACCATGTTTGCGAGGATAGGAGAAACATGAAGTGAGCGTGCGGGTGAGCTGGAGAAAAGAGAGTGATAGCTACATGAAGGAGCATGCATGCGAGAGAGATGGGCGTGAAAGGAGTGAACATAAAAGGGATTCAAATATTTGAATTCGAGATGATGATACATGTAATCCATACTCGAACCAAAATTGATCTATCAAACATGCATACTCATATGAATTCACGCACATCTATGTTATTTAATATGTAGATATTACTGATCCATACATTTTAGTAGAACATAATTTGGTTAAATTTTTTGAATTCAACCTTAAGATTTTGAGATCATTGTATTTGTAAATCATATTATACATATAAAGGAGCAGAATTCTTTGTTGTGCTTTTGAAAGTATATATAAAAAATGATGTATATAGAATTTAATTCCAATTGAAAATGGATCCCGCCCGAAAAAAATAGAATACAAACGGGATTCGAATTGAGTTGGCACGGTAAACGTGCACTCTGCAAAATTTGAACGAAGCGGGGAAAGTCGCAGTAACCGCCCAAAACCAAAATCTGCGAGATGGAAATTACTACTGCCTATCCCTGCCACGCAAAGCCTATCTGCTGGATTTCTATAGGTTTCGATAGGGGTAGGTTTGTAATTTCACCCAAACGTGACGTAACCGCCTCTCACCCGGATTCATACACGGTGGGCGCCAAAACACAGTGTGTCCTCGGCTGAAATCGACTCCCTCCCCGATTCATATTCATACACGATGGGCGCCAAAAACAAACTCGTGTCGGCAAATATTCGGTGTATGCGAGATTACCGTCCTATCCCCAACAGAATAATATTGCTGTGATGTAGAAATTTGAAACGGGGGCTAAGTTTGCAAATTTCCTCGCATTTGAGACAAGCGCGCCCTGAATACATGCTTCCCCCCTTCCTATCTACCTCCCTTTTCCCCATTCATACTCCGTGGGCGCCAAAACACCCTCTCCACCCCACCCTCCTCTGTCTGCCGCCGTCCGCCACCCCATCCACCACCGTCCTCCTCCACCATGCCGGAGCTGATACCCCAATGTCGTCGTCCATTACAAGAGATCGACCTCTCTCATCCACGGCTTCGGACCGGGATCCTTGCATCCCATCCTCTCACTTCATCCCCGCCGTCGTCCACCTTGCCGGCGCCGCTCCTATGACCGTCTCGTCCACCGCGCCCGCCGCCACCGTCTACCCTCCTAGATCTGCTTCCATGCCGCCGACAGCCATCGCTACCGCATCACCGTCAAATTCTCAGCAGATGCATACACGGCCCCGCACCAGAGGCGGTACTCTTTCGTATCTGCTCAACTTATTTATCGCAGTAAGAAAATAGATCGCCACTGCTTTACTCTGATTTCTTGTCTTGGTTGCGAAGTTGCCTTTGTCCGGTTTGCACCTTCAGATCCGCCATGGCACCTCAACACTATACTCCCAATGCTTATGGTTTTCCCCTTTTATATTCCACAGTAGTTAAATCACAGTAGATTAAATTTCAAAATTGGTCCAGTCGATTTTTCTAAGCTCGCCGGAGTTCGCAGGTGCAAATGAAGGGGCTCGGGTGGTTGTGGGGCCTTGCCAAACGAAGAAAACTCAACGCGGGTGGGGGTTGGGGCAGGGTGGGGGTGGGGGTGGCGGAGGAATATAGGCGCTGGGGCCGGTGGTCCGGCCGGCGGCTCGTGCAGTGTTCTGTATGGGAAAAATCAGAGATGAGGAAGAAGAAGGGTTAGGAGACGTAGGATCTTCATCCAACCGCCTGAAATGGTTGAGAGACAGCTGGGAGTTGCATTCTTAATGCACTCTGGTTCATCATGTGTGGGCACTGCGCAACCAACATTTTCTTATCCAAAATCTCCTTGCTCTTCTTGACCATGTTCATCTTCCGTTCTTCTTGAATACGTACCCTCTCCATTCCTAAATTCAAGTCTTTGTATAGATTCCACCATGGACTACATATGGAGCAAAATGAGTGAATCTACACTCTAAAATGTATCTGGATACATCTGTATATGATCCATAGTGGAAATCTCTACCAAGACTTGTATATTGGAACGGAGGGAGTCTGATAGTAGTACAGTATGTTCCTTGTACTGAAGATGAGCAGGGACATTTGCAGTGTAGAGGTCTATACGGTCGGTTGTGATGGACACTTTGAGCCTCTTTGATTCGTAGGATTTTGTAAACATAGGAATAGGATTTGTAGTGACCCGCCCACTTGAATCCTATAAGAATAGCAAGGAAATGCGGGGAGCTGTGTCTCCTTTGAGAATTACACTGATATTAATAGTACCACACTTTCAGTTGAAGAGAACTGGTATCCGAAGCCTTTCTAGCCATACCGGCAGTACTAGCACATATATTCCAGCAAGTTCCACTTTGCTGATTTTACTCTGATGCTTACGGTTTTCCCCGTTATATCTACACTATGATCTGTGTAGCTGCTTTGTGTCGCACTAGCAGCAGTCCACTCTTGAAGCTAAACACTGCAATGACTTACAAAATTGGCACCAAGGCATTGAGTGCCATTCTGGATGCAATGAAACTCATACGCTCCCCACCTGTTGATTCTTGTTCAGAATATGATCCTAATGACTATTCTAACCTCGAGGAGTCAAAGGCAGATGGCCTGTCCTGTTCACCCATCAAGGTGCCTGTTCTAATTTGGCAAGGTTTTATTGATTGCGCGTATCTTGCATATGTTGTCTTGCATTTCTTCTACTTTGTTGCACCGCCATCTGCTTAGTTTACTCATCATATATGTCGAGATGCCATGCCCATCCATTATCAATACATATTCCATCTGTCATCATACCATGTTTTTCCACTCAAATGTTGTTCTTGTGCATCAGACATCAAAAAGGAAGAGGGTGATTGCCGAACCTGAAGGAGCACCAGCAAAGTCCTTGAAAAACGTGGTGGTGCCGGAGAAATCAGACAGCACCCCACTTATATTGGTTGTACAACCAGTGACACAAAACGTAGGACCGACTCCAGCAGACTGTACCCATACTTCACTGGCCACACCACTAGCCCCACCACACAGGACCTGCACTCCAGCAAAAGGTATACCGATTTCATTTGCCATAGCACCAGCCGTACCACAGAAAAATCCCACTCCAGCAAAAAGTACAGCAAGTCCACCGGCCGAAGACCTATCCCAACTGCAGAGACGGCCAATTCCTGCAGATTGGAACCCCATTCCATTTATTCCCAGTTTAAAAGACAATGCTTTCAATGTTGTTAGGGACTACGTGCATATATTCCCATCATGGGAAGATTATAGTGAAGACAAACACCATTTTCACATCTTCCTGTCCAACTTACGTGTAAGTGCTATTATTCATGGTTATTATTTTCCTGTTTTCTGCTGATTGAACACATCAATGATTTACATTACATTGTTGTAACTAGGCGAGGGTCAATCTGGATAGTCATGACGAGCAAAGCTTGCTTGTGCTTTTCAAGGAAGCATTGCAGCAGTATCGGTGTTACCTGAGGAAATCACACTTTGATGGCAAGTCTATAAACGAATTTCCGGTGAAGTCTCCTGTGCTAAATTTAGAAGACATTGAATGGAAAAACCTTGTTATGCACTGGTCTCGTTCCCAGGATGAGGTACTGTCTATGAAATCACATGACAATTTGAACTTCTACTTTTCCGCATGTGCCTTACGGATCTTTTTTGCAGGAAATCTGCTCGAAGAAGAATTCCGGTTTGAAAAGAACGACAGGATATCGCAAATATGCTGCCCGCTGCTTTGCTCTTGTTAGTACCTGTTGTCCTGTATCACTGTACTTGCATACATACCTGGTTCATTATGTGACAGCAGTATGCATGATAGCTTGCTTATCAATTGTTCGCTCCAAATTATCTGATCTGTATGAATGGTTACATTAGTGTAGAATATATCCAATGCCAATGAATTTTTTTAGCTCTGCATTGTTCTTGTAAGTACATGTTGTCCTTTATCAGTGTACTTATATTGACAGGTAGTTGTTCATGTACCATCACTCTGCAGCTTATTTTCCTTTGCCCTCCATTTTCTACACATCAGATCTATATTTACTCTTACCATAAGGTTGGTACTGAAGAAGTTTAGCTGTGCATTGCTCTTGGCTGTACCTTTTGCCTGTATCGCTGCACTTACATTTATAGCTACTTGGTTATGTAGCATCACTCTTCATCTTATCTTAAATATTCTCCATTTTTTCGTATATTATCACATCTATATTTACTCTTAACAAAATGTAGAATAAAGGCAATGCTTATGAAGAAGATTCTGTGGTAAACTTCTTGAATTGCCCCCCCCCCATCAGCATGGACAAGGGCTTTATAGAGCCTGTCTTCACCAATAATGTAAGTTTGTCCTTCTCAAGCCTTCAAACTTTGTTGTGTATATTTGGTTAGGCATGACTGCAACAGCTGTTTATTTTTGGTGTTTGCATCAAATTGCATGTTTAAAGTTTATTATGTAGTTCATAAACAAAAGTTTGTCCTTCTCAATTTAAGTTTTCAGTTGTACAACCAAGTTCCTTCTTCATACCATGTAAATTAAACTATACAGAGCAAGTGATCTTCTTTTCAACTTCATGTATGCTTCTGTTCTTCATCCGTAATCCAGTGGTGTGGTGAACCTACCCACTACAGCACAATGTCATATTCTGCAATGTCTTAACTATGAACAATGTCATATCATTCTACTATTATTTAAACCGTCTCTTTATTTGCCAATCTAAAATGGGATAAATTGACAGCACACTAACCATTGATACTTATGAGTTCTTGATATGTAATCCAGTGGTGTCGTGAAGCTGCCAACTCCTTCACAATGTCATTTCCTGCCATGTCTTGACCTGAACAATACCATATTGTGTTAATGTAATTTTAAACTGTGTCACTTTATTCGTCAGTAAGAAATGTGATGAATTGTCAGCACTGATACTTTTATGTGCAAAATCTATCATCTGTGTGCTTGTTTATCTTTCAGAGTGAGGAAGATATAAGTGTTGAACAAGCGCAGTCTCATCAGCTTGCTTAGCTGTTTGCGCTGCAGCTCCCCAGCAGGCTAACCTTTCTTGAACTCTATTGAAGTGCCGTCGGTTTTGTATATTATTTTGTCGGCGTGTTTATTTGCACTAGTGGCGATCTTTGATGCCCGGTGTATGTAATCTGCTGTCTGCTTGTGCTTTATTATCATAGTGGCGAACTTTGATGCCCAGTGGATGTAATATGCCGTCATTTATCTATTGTATAGTCTAGGTTTTTTCTTATTCATGATGCTGCAGTTATTTTACTGTATATGTATATCCTGTCTTCGTAGTAACCGGCCAAACCGTAAAATTACGGTACATAATCGGGTCGTCATGCAATCACGATGTATGATCCGCATCATGGGCCCCGTCATCTTGGTCCGTTAAAAGGCCAAAAGTAAATTGGCCCACTAGTAGATTCGGGCCTTTAAAAGGCTGAGTAACCCCCGGCCCTCTTTTCGCAAGAAAACTCAATGGGCTTTTAGGAGGCTGAGAAGTAGGTTGGGCCTAAAACGTACTGAACAGCTAACGGACCGGCAGCAGCCCGAAATGGACCCTGGCCCATGATTGTGTGAATCGAATCACGGGCTTTTAACAGGCCAAAATTGTCTCGGTCCTTGTTTGGCCCAATCAGATATCGGCTGCGAGCAGGCCGGATGCAAACTGGGCCATAGTTAGGCCCAACTATATGACGGGCTTTTAATAGGCCGAAATTAATATAGGGCCAAAATGTTAAACATGCCCTTAATAGGCCAAAACTAATATCAGGCCGAATTACTAAATGGGCCTTTAGCAAGTGGGCCCAAAAGCATAGCGTCCAATTGACGGGCCGAATCTGATATGGGCCATAATTTAGCCCAAAGCCTCTTAAAGGGTTGGACCTGGTCTGGGCCATAATTTGGCCCAGAACATGGTAGGCTTTTAACGGGCCGGATCTCATATGGGCCATTATTACGCTCGGAACGTGACAGGCCATTAATGGACCAGATCAAATATGGGCCGGCATTTGGACCAAAGCATGGCAGCCAGTTATGGGCCGGCCTACTAGGGTCCTCAAAATCTTGTGGGCCTACATCTGGGATGGCCCATTAATGTCAGAAAAATCTCGTGGGCCTTTAGCTGGTCCGGCCCATTATGATCCGCGAGAATCTTGTGGGCCTTTACTTGGGCCGGCCCATTATAGCACACAAAAATCTTGTGGGCCTTTACCTAGGTCGGCCCATTATGGCCCGCAAAATCTTGTGGGCCTTCAGCTGGGCCAGCCCATTATGGTCCGCAAAATCTTGTGGGCCTTTAGCTGGGCCGGCCCATTATGGTCCGCAAAATCTTGTGTGCCTTTAGTTGGGTCGGCCCATTTAAACTTGATGGGTCGGTCCATGTGTCAACATATCATAGGCGCGTCTCACCCATTGGATGAGTGACACCTGTGCCAACGCGGAGCTGACACGTGTCTACTCCAGCCAATGATGATTTTACACATGGAAAATCCCCATTGGTCGGGGCTTTTAACGGGTTATCGGATCCAAAAGCCGACCCGATAGCTTAACGTCGTTCCGTTATGGTGGATGCCACGTGTCGGTCACCCTTGACGAAAGCACTTCTGTGATGCGCGATTTATCGTCATGGACGTGGACACTTTCGTGATGATAATTTTGATAATGTCATGGAACACTTCTACGATAGCACATGTATGACTATCTTGATTCTGTCATAAAATCGCCATGGATGTACATGCATGACAAAAAACGCGACCTACTGTGACAAACACGTATCATCACGGAAGTGTATTTTTTGTAGTGATCGTGTATGTCACCTTGTGTCCAGATCTGAGGTACCACGTGTACCAGATGAATGACTCCAAGTTCGACCACCGTGATGCTAGGTGCGAGCCGAGGAACACTGTTGGAGAGACCCCCCTCATAATTTTCCTACATTGGTCATTTGATTCATATGATAGAATGCTATAGGATTTTTTTCCTATGTAATCATGTTTTAATTGGCAATCTAGCATCCACTCCAACTCTTTTTTCACTTCCTTTGTTCCTACGAAGAGAGTACTTGCTCTAGATGACGTGTCGCCATCAAGGAGAAAAAATATTGGGTAGTACTAGGTGCCATCGAAGTGCACGACTCACTTATGCACTACATATCTCCATTTTCTTGCATGACACGTCCACCTTGATGCTAGATGTCCCGGGTGTCAGCAAAAGGATGAAGAAAGCTCACGTCTTACACCAAAGAGTAGAAGAACATAGATCCCCAACGACCAAGAAGGAGCAACAAAGCTCGCGGTGGAGCGTCTACACTTATAATATTTTATATTATTCAGTGATATAAAATCAACCAAATATCTCCACGTTCCTATACCATTCTATAGTATGAGAATAACTTTGAATGTAAGCCATTGATTCACTCTATCCGATGGTCATAGTTGGAAAATCCAAACAAAACCAAGCATTGGATCAACTCTTTTAGCACTCAGATTGTTGCCGCTTGCCCACCTAGCCCACCTATACATCCGCTCACGTGTGATGACCACAGGAGCTATCCACTCAGATTGTATGTTAAAAAAATTGTGCAAACACGGCCGATTATACTGTGAGTAGGTGACCATGCGCTTGGCTCTTTGCTTCTTCTGGAATATGAACAATATGATGATGGTAGTACTACAATATATATGTACTTCTGGCAACCTGACATCGAATGACTGTTGCACGTCCACAGCCTTGTACTATAAAGCCCACTATAATTGTAAGCAGAAGCTTCTCCTCGTGCTGCGAGCAACCGCGCACGCGTGGGTGAGGGAGAGGGTATAGCAAGCAAGCTTCTCGTCGTTCTGCGAGTTGACGGAACACATCAAAGTTACTTATTTAGTCCATGGCTACCACCCCGTGCTCTGTCTACATACATGATTCACGTGCCATCGAGGAGTAAAATTATTGCGTAGTACGTGCATGGAAGTGCACGACTCACTTACGCACTGCTTATCTCCATTTATTGCATGACACGTGCACCTTGATCCCACGTGTTGGCAAAAAGATGAACAATGCTCACGTAAAAAAAGAGTGGAAAGACGTAGATTTCGGACGACTGAGAAGGAGCAAGGAACCTCTTGGTGGAGCGTCTGCACTCATAATATTTTATATTATTCAGCGATATAAAATCAACCAAATCTCTCGTCTAGCTGGTTCACGCGTTTCCCCTTTTTTTGCCACCTGCCCACCTATAGAACCGCCTCACAACAGCCAATTCATCTCCAAACACCTAGGGAGGCGGTTGAATCGAACAAGTCTAACTTGTTTTTAGTGCGTACATTGACGTGGCATCGAAAGGGTGTGATAGCTGACTCTGGCAAAAAAAATTGACTACCACGTTGGCATACATGAGCATGGGGCCCACTTGTCAGCGTGCTAGACAGAGGAAGGAACGCAAGAAAAAATGGAGCGCGGCGGAAGGGTGCGAATCGATTGCCTCACGTGTGATGACCACTGGAGCAATTCGCTCAGATTGTGTTACGTTAAAAAATTCGTGCAAACACGGCCGGTTATACAGTGATTAGGTGACCATGCGCTTGGCTCTTCGCCTCTTCCAGAAGTCGAACAATGATGATGGTACTACAGCATACTCCTACTTCTGGCAATCTGACACCGAATGAAGTGTTGCACATGCACCGCATGTATTAAGCGCACTATCGTAAAGCAAAAGCTTCTCCTCGTCCTGCGAGCTACCGCGAGCGCGAGCGTGGGACAGGTCGTACTAGTAGTAAGCAAAGCTTCTCCTCATTTATTTCAAAAAAAACTTCTCCTTGTTTGCGAGTTGACGGGACACAACAAAAGTAGTATATGAGTCTCCAAAAAGGGTTAACCATGTCCATGGCTACCATCCCGTGCTCTGTCATTCAGTGCGTGCATGATTCAAGTTCCATTGAGAAAATAATGTTGCGCACGAGCCATCAAATAGAATAACTTGATTTATAAAAAACGCGCCACCGCATCATGATCGAACTTTGATTTGTTCATGCGTGGTTCCCATGAACAACTACTACACACGTCAAATTATCTGGTGACTTGCCTCTTCATACAGAAATGAGTTCACTGTGTACCCGCACGTGAGTATTAGGGAAAGAGGCAAAGAGTACTTGCGTCGGTGCCTACACCTCTTCTCTTTGTGCTCGTATTCCTTTTAAACACGGCAGTCCAGTGTAGTTACATCATACATGGCCAACCCACGCTATCACCATATTTCTTGGCCTCCGTGCGACACCTAGCTCAGTAATCCACCAGCCCGTATGCTTCTCGCTCCTCGTCTCTCTCAAAGTGCGGCGGGCTGGCGATTTTGCCGTCTATTGAGGTCGGTTAACTCATCACATCTTAGTGACATGCCAAGAGCATTCTAAAAAAATTACTATACTCCATTGTTATGCCAAGAAAAGGAAGCGCTTTGCCGACGGATCAAATGCGCAGTCCAGTTTCTCGTTTTGAACTTGTTTGGTATAGTAGTAACACTTGGTTTTGACTATTGGTATAAGATTTTATATAGGGCCTAATGTTTTCTACGAGGTTGCATTTGACTATTGATAAGATTTTATGTAATTTGCAAATTATATCATTCGAAGATCCTTTCATGTTCCGTTTCAAAAAAAGATCCTTTCATGTACGAATTTGACGCTATGCTTTGAGCAACTTGCATGTCCTATACTGCTCCTGTTTGGATACTCTAACTTAGATAGAGGTTAGACTAACTCATGACTAACCCTGAACTAACTCTAGCCAAAGAGGTGTTTGGATGACAGGCTTAGATTGACAATAAATGCACTTGATGGAGAGAGAAAAGTGATTTTTCAGTGGGCCCCACGAGAACTATCTCCAATTAGCACCATTGGGTTAGCGAGATAGAGATCCAATTAGCACCTCTTGGGTGGGATAGGTTTTTTCTGGTGGGTTTGGTGCAACTTGCTCCAATTTCTATAGTCTTGTAAAAAACAGAGTTGGTGATGATGGTGTGCTTGCCATTCTGCAATATAGGCCGTCCGATTTATATATGGCGGGTAGGAAGGAAACAATGGCAATTTTACAATAAGATACCCACACCCCTCTCCACATTTGCAAATAAGGCCATCCCTCTTGCATCCTTTTCTCCCACAAGATAAACTACTCGTACAAATGCATCTTGATGTTCCGTGCAACACATATGCATCTTGCTAGTAACCCTCATGTTTTGAAACTTTAGGGCTATTTGAGCCCCCAACTAGCTCAAACTAACTCTAACTCATGGATCCAAACAGGGCCAAAGTTACTCTCAGAAAACTCATTAAGCCCTATATACATGGACAGACAGAGTACATGATACTAGCAAACGCTGACCATTAGTAGTAGTTCATTGGTTGGTTCCGATTTTTGATTCAGTTGTTGTGCTGCTACCGTCCAATATTCGTGTGTGGTTTTTTCTAGAATAAAAAAAAGAGGCAGTACTTACTGTGGGAAAGGTGAAGTGATGGTTGCTTCGCCCAAGCAAGTTGTTACTCTGGGAATATTGGAGTAGTCGTGGATTCAACGTAGAGAGAAATGATGGTTGCTTCGTCCGAGAAACTTGTTGCGGCGAAGGTGGGGCTTTGTGATTTGACTGCTCACTAGTCATTATTCCTACGGCACAACGACCAGGGTGAATCTTCCTTGCAGTTGTGCACTCAATATTGTTGCATGGCAGATGGAGCTGGATGAAGGATGTCCCACATGTTGGCGAAACAAAGTTGAATTGTTTCTGGCATTGCTATCAATCCTTCAGGATTTGTTTATATGTACGCATAATTTTCCAGCATGAGGCTGGTCATAGTGGGGAGTAACTTAGACTAGTAACATGCATAGTGGAGTAGTCTATGTTACTACCTTCATACTCAGTAGTTAACATATGGATGGTAACATGTAAGTCTTCATTAATTGAGATATAGACTCATTTTACCTTGGGGTGTGTTATGTTACATTAACATATTATGTTACCACAAGTATCTCTTTGCTCATTAACTCCATGCCACATAAGCAATTTTTTCTTGGGATATCTTATGTTACTACTAAGTTACACCCACTATGGCTAGCGTAATGAAATTGCACTGTGATGCTATGAAGGTTTCAACTTAGGATTCATGTGTCCTCTTGCCTCAAGATTGTCTCGTTACAACGTTCCATCATCAAATACAAATGAAACAACCATGGATGATAATGCATCTCAATGGTTAGCAGATTAGCGCCAATATTCACATCACAACTGAAGACAAAGTTGTGAGAAGGTGTACAACTCAAGAAAAATATATAATTGATCGATGTTGTTCGTAGGCATGGCTCCATTTCCTGGTCACAGTGTTCATTGGTTGGCAGCTAGTTTCACCCATCTCTGTAGCCAAAAAATAGGTGTATGGAGCAACATCACAATCCGATCATTTTGTGCAGCTTGACTAAAATTGAACTGATCATCCTTGTTTGCAAAGATATTCAGTCAGTATGATTACAATAATAGTGGAACCAGATGGTGAAACATAACACACACAAATAGAAGCCGATCACCTCTGCGATCTCTCTTTAGGACTAACTACTTGTTGGAGAAGATTAGGCATGGAGTTGGATGAGGAGGATAGCAAAACCAATCTCCCTTTCTGCAGTCCCACAGAAATGTAAAAACGTTGCCCATGTGACATTTTGGCGGAACTGCAGAAAACACTCTTAAGAAAAAAGTGATTTGTGCAGTTCACCAAAAGGTCGCAATAGTAACGAGGTGAAACGGATAGCCCTGTTTGCAAAAGGAGGTCGAAAGGAAACAATTACTGCCCAATAACATGAGATGAAGACACATACGCCGATAAGAAAGAAGCATATTACATGTAATAAGGGAAAGATAGCGGCATGGTGGTTTTATCAAAAACGGTTTGAGGACGAGATTGCAAGATGGAAAGTATGCCGACTGAGATACGTTTTAAGCAAACAACTAAACAAGATCCACATGCAGGATTTTCCACATGCAGCAATGTGGGAAGATGGGCAGTGGAGCAAGGCCAGAGGAAGCTGTACCTGAGGGTCGTCGGGATGTAACTAGGAGGGCGCCGGCGTGCGGGATCTGCCCATACTGCGGTAGCGAGCAAGTGGCGAAGGCCCTACCGCGCTGGACCTTGGTCAGAGAGAACGGTGGGTACCGCAGATCGGGACGTGCTACCTCAACACCGTCAAACAGAGAAACGATGCACATCCTCCCTTTCCGCCAGCAAACGGGATGCGGCCAGATCAGTGACCAACGGTGAGAGAGAGAGGCCACCGCCGCCTTGTGTGAGATAGTGTGACGAGAGACAAACCTCGACAGGTAGGCTCCATTGTATATAGTGGAGCAGATTTTTCTTTTTTCCTGACGACAATCATTTTATATTCTGTACGTGCCATAGAGGAATATAACTTTATTTAATACTAACACGTCAAGTCGAACTTTGTCCCGTCTATGCATGGTACAGGACCCTCCTTCGAGTAATCAATCGCTACACGCGTCAAATGAACTCCACCGTGTACCAGCGCGGGTGTGGCCGGGAACGAGACATGAGTACGTGCGTCATGCGTGCACCTCTTCTTTAGGTGCACGTACGTACATGGGTGGGTGTGAGAGAGATGGTTTGTGTGAAATAGAGGCAATGTGTCGATGATATCTCAATCAAAAAAACGTAACATATGCAATGTGTGTGAAACAGAGTCATGTATATATCATATATAGAGGGAGCGATCCACGAGAAGATAGTGGAGGGATCACGTCGTGAGATATCGATAGAATCGATAACAGGGATGAAGTGTGTGGGTGCGTGATCGATAAAGAGTGCCATCGAATTTGTGTTTGCCCACGTCAAAGATACAGGGCGGCTGGCCTACTGGAATGTGAGAGGGCAGAGGTGCAGTTTTTCTCTGTGGCATGGATACCTACCTACAACGTTCGACTGTCGGTGTGGGGGAGGGGGTTGAGACCTAACTATAGAGAGGTAGATCGAATAGTATATGTGTGGAGAAGGAGAGAGACCTAGCTATGTATTGAGGAAGATTGATTGACATCCATGCATATGTGTTGCAGAGGAATAAGGTTGGGAGAAAGACAAAGGTAGAGTGTCGGAGGCTTGGTGGTGGAGTTGCTTCTCACAAATGGTGGGAGAGGCCTACTAGACAAACGGAGGGTACGAGTGCAATATCAATAGGAGAGGGGATGTCTGTCTGTCTTTGCACGTGCGTGTGAGAGACGGGTCGGGAGGTATGTAAGGATGATGAGGGGGGACAATATGGTTGTGGTAAGCGGACGTAACTACATAGGAAGACCAATCATCGTGTGTCCGAGAAAGGGAGAGACATAACTTATGAGGTAAGACGATCGATGCATGGAGAAAAAGAATTATAGTCTACCTAGCTAGCTATATGTAGGGAGATCAGTACATATACATGCATGCATGTGTTAGAAGTAAATAAGGTCCAGAGAGACGGACATGTGGAGAGGGGTGCGGCTAGGAGGGCTGTCGAGGGGGAAGGAGTGTGTGAGTATGAGATCGATGAAAAGAGGGGCGGGAGTGTGCACCTGCGTGGAACCGTATTGGATATAGGGGGGCATGGATGGTGAGAAGAAAAGAGGGGAAGTGTAGCGACCCGATCCCAATGGATCGAAGTCTCTGTGCTCAAGTGTCATCCCTGGATCGGTATGCTAACACACACAGTACTCGAGGAATTATAACATAGTTCAATAACACACTTATTACATCGAGGTCCTCAGAAAGAGTATTTATTACAAAAATATGGTTGAAGGCCATCTAAAATAAGATAACTATGGAAGCTTCGAAGATAAATGAGTCCATCAACTCCATGGCAATACTGAGTGCATGACAACGACCTAGTGCACCTTATTCTTCATTGGAAAACTCTGCAACATGAGACGTTGCAGCCATGTAGGTCAGCACATGGAATATGCTCGCAAAGTCACATTATAGAGCAATGAATGAAAGTTACTATAACTACATGCATATTTGGCTGGTGGAGGCTCTAAGTTTAATTTTTGCATAAAGCTAATTTCTCCCTACAACAAAGGAATAAATTTTATTTTACTACCAAGTTTATGCCATTATTGAGAAGGTTCCTCCAACTCAATCCCAAAATTACCAAGTATAAAATAATCAACACAATACATTAATTAAAGAGTGATGAGATCAACAAATAATTCACTTCCATATACTCATATTGTCCATAACCGGGGACACGGCTAATCATGATTAGTTTGTACACTCTGCAGAGGTTTGCGCACTTTTCCCCACAAGACTCGACCGCATCCATGATCGGAAGATCGAGACATAGCCTTTTTGAAGTATTTACTCTTTACTCTGGGTAGACTAAACCACCTACTTTCCCCTACACCTTCTAGTCTACCACTGAAAGAGGCCACACAACTTTTACCAAGGAGGTAATGTTGCCAGGTCTTGAGTGCATAGACTATGGCTGCAAGCTCTAGATCATGTGTAGGATAATTATCCTCATGTGGATGCAACTGTCGAGATGCATAGGCAATCACATGACGATCATGCATAAGAATGCAACCTAGTCCCTGTCGTGAGGCATCGCAGTAGATAACAAAGTCTTTAGTGAAATCCGGTGGCACAAGTATGGGAGCAGAAGTCAGGCGTCTTTTCAGTTCCTGAAAACTGTACTCACACTGTGGGGACCACTCAAACTTTTTATCCTTCTTGAGAAGTTCCGTGAGGGGTTTGGCTACTTTGGAGAAGTTTTCAACAAAACGGCGGCAATAGCTGGCTAGACCAAGGAAACTCCTAACTTGTTTAACGGTTTTGGGTGGAGTCCAATCAAGAACGGCCTTAACTCTCTCGGGGTTGACAGCAATGCCCTTACCAGAGATCACGTGGCCTAGATAGGTCACTTCTGGCAACCAAAATTCACACTTGGAGAACTTGGCATAAAGGCGGTGCTCTCTGAGTTTTTCTAACACAAGTCTAAGATGTTCGGCATGCTCTTCTTCATTCTTCGAGTAAATAAGAATATCATCGAGATAAACCACGACGAATTTATCTAGGTACTCCATGAAGATCGAGTTCATCAAGCGGGAGAATGTAGCTGGAGCGTTGGTTAGACCAAAGGACATGACGGTGTACTCGTACTGACCATAACGAGTGACAAAAGCTGTTTTAGGAATGTCCCCATTTCTGATCTTGATTTGGTGGTAGCCTAACCTCAAATCCATCTTGGAGAAGACTGAGGATCCAGCGAGCTGATCATATAGGTCGTTGATCCTGGGGAGCGGATACTTGTTCTTTATCGTGACCAAATTAACGGGACGATAATCTACAACCATCCGGTCCGTACCATCCTTCTTCTTGACGAAGAGGACGGGGCAAGCCCAAGGAGAAGAACTAGGACGGATGAAACCCTTTTGCAAGGACTCATCAAGTTGTTTCTTAAGCTCGGCTAGTTCTAAGGGTGCCATCTTGTAGGGTCTCATAGAGATTGGAGCGGTTCCAGGGATAAGATCTATGACGAACTCTACATCTCTGTCAGGTGGAACACCTGGCAGTTCCTCTGGAAAGACATCCGGAAAGTCACGGACTACCGGGATATCTTCAAGGTCTAGAAGAGGGCTGGCATTAAGAGAATAGAGCTGACGCTTTGCAACTCTAGTGGAGACAGTGACTATCTTGCCAGATGGATGTGTAAGCTGAACAGACCTGGTGTAACAATCAATCTTGGCATACTGAGCTGTCATCCAGTCCATACCCAAGATGATGTTAATATCCGAAGACTTGAGGGCTATAAGTGATGCAAGGAATACAAGTCTGTCAACAAGGATTTCGTTACCATGGCTTACACTAGAAGTTTGCCATTTGGATCCAGGAGTTTGAATAAGTAGCGGGGAGGGCATATCACAAAATGACATGTCGTGCAAGCGGGCATAGCTTTCAGAAATGAAGGAATGAGACGCTCCAGTATCGGACAGAACCGATGCTGGATGACAGTTGACAAGGAGTGTACCAAGAACGACATCTGGATCATCATGAGCGTCTTTAGCTGAGACGTGATGCACACGTCCATGTTCAGTGGGAGCTGACGTGGCACTAATCATCTTGCGTGATGGCTTACCATGGCCAACAGACTTCTCGGGCTGGGATGGAGCAACTCTGGCCTGAGTGCAAATACGGGCAATGTGGCCTGGCTCTCCGCACTTGTAACAAATCTTGGAGGTAGGACGTGGACCCGCATTGGCAGACGGTCCACCAATAGGCCTGGGTGGAGCATACTGCTGAACTGGATGAGGTGCCACATAAGATGGCCTCGGTACATATCCGAATGGAAGAGCGGAGTTCGGAACCCAAATCCGACGCTTTTGAGAACTAGAACCGGAGGAGGACCCCAAATCACGGGTGTGCTTACGAGACTCCTCGTAAGTGAGCTGGGTTGTCTCTGCATTAATGGCCTTGTTCACAAGAGACTGGAATGTATCTCAGTGATGTAGGTGGAGATCACGACGCAACCTGGGGTTGAGACCTTCCGGAACCTAGCTTGCTTCTTGGCGTCCGTGGACACCTCTTCTGAAGCATAGCGGCCAAGGTTCTCAAACTCTCTACTGTAAGCATCAACAGCCATCTTACTCTGGGTGAAACTACAGAACTCTTCTCTCTTGCGATCGATGAGGGCTTCAGGAATGTGATGCTCGCAAAAAGCCTCAATGAAATCCCTCCAAGTAGGAATCTGACCAGCTGGAAGCATAGCCTCATAGTTCTGCCACCAAAGACTAGCAGGACCTTCCAGGTGGTATGTGGCATAGGTGACCTTGTCATCTTCAGCTACGTTCGCGGAACACAGCTTATGAGTGATGCTACGGAGCCAGTCATCTGCATCGAGTGGCTCGATGGAATGATTAAAGGTAGGTGGGTGGAAGCGAATGAAGTCATGAATGGTTACAGACCCTTTGAACTGATGTGCGGTGTTCTCCTCGATACGTGCCAACAAGAGGTTAGACTCACGCTTGTTCCTCTCCATTTCTAACATGAACTCTGTCAACAAAGGCGGGTAGGGAGGATCCTCATCCCTATCATCTCCGTGGTTCTGGCTACGAGCAACAGAACTTCGCTTAGCTGATGACATCCTGAGAAACGAAACCAAGGACGGAATCAGCATCAACTATAGGCTACAGAATGTAGGACAAGGAAATTAGTATCTCTCGAACTCTTAGGGAGATTCTGGCAGCATAACGGCAGTAAAATGCTCAGAATGAGACATCCTGCCAAAAATGAGGTAGAACAATACCTCAACATCACCACTCAAGGTTCTGGAATAGAACTAACAGGCTACACCGGAAGTACTCGAAAACTGGTATGACTCTGATCAACCAATCCTATGGGACTACGGAGTAGTAACACGTGATCCTGATAGACGGAAGAGAAGCCTAGTTCCTTAACCCCGTAGGAAAGGTAGGATGACTCAGATCAGAAGGCCATGAGGTAAAAGGAGTAAAAGAGCCTTACGTTCCTTCCCACAATCAATTTCCTTACATAACTAAAGAATTTCTAGACTCAACTTCGACCAGTTTGGTTTGATAATCCTACAGGCAGTCAGGCTCTGATACCAAAGCTGTCAGGACCCCGATCCTAAGTCACATCGATCTAGCATGTAACACCTCATATCACTTTGCGGCCTCACACACGGTATTCCCACGGTGTCGCCTTACCATGCCTGGGACCGTTTGCGCCTTTTGGCACACGTATATGATAGTGTCGCTAGCATCCATATGACAGAGAACCCGGGCTGACATGGCTTGTCGTGAACCCAAAGTGGCTCTAACTTACAGGGACATGCATCCATGACCCAGCATCGAACGTGTCGGTCATCAGCGAGTGAATCCAGGCTGTAGCACTGGGCTAACAGGACTCCGGTGAATCGGGCTATAGTGGGCTTAACAGGACTCCGGTGTTCATCGCGTGACATTTCCCTGAAGGGACAGACACAGGAACGAACAAGGACACATGCCGGCCAGCCTAAGTGTTCCGGAGCAGTAGCAAGCTACCAGGGCTCAGTGGAAGCACTAGGAGACATTTCCCGGTAAGAGAGGCTACCAAAGATAAACAACTAGATAGTCAGATCCCACACATAGCAATACACATTACACGTACGCATAACATGCAAGTATGTGTTGTACAACATGGCATCACAGCATAACTCAACAACTCATATAGATAAGGCTCAAAGAGCCACCATAGCATTTATTGCAAACAGGGGTCACAGGACCCATCATACAGAGCATACAAGCAACAAGCGGAAGCATTACATGTCTGAGTATAGACATCTACAAATGAAAAAGGCTAAAGAGCCTGACTATCTACAACATCCGATCAAGATTGTAGCTGAGGTACAAGCTACTCGTCGAAGTCCACGAGAACACTAGTAAGACCGAAGTCTCTGCTGCAAAAACATAAATAAAGCAACATGAGTACAAAGGTACTCAGCAAGACTTACATCAGATCCTATCATACATGCATTTGTATCAAGAGGGTAATCTGGGGTTTAGTTGCAGCAAGCCAGCTTTGACTCTGTGGCTATCCTGTTCTACGACTACCAGAAACTCTTTGAGGTGATATGGCGCACACGAGTCCACTAGTCACCACACAATACACTACTATGGATTCATCCCCGTCTCCCTACGAGAAGGCCATCCATAGCACTCACACTTGTCTTGAGCATTTTATAGAATCCACTTCAAGTTGTCTATGTACCATGTAAGCATCCAAGAAGTCCATAACCGCGGACCCGGCTATTCGAATAGATCATGTTAACCCTGCAGGGGTGTACTTCTTCACACACGCTCTCGCCACTTACCGCCATGCACACGTCATGTATCTCGGCAACCTTCAAGCGGAAGCCTGGCGAGGGTGTCGGCCACGACCTGACTAACCACACAAGACTCTAGTCCAGGTTTATCGCCTATTCGGGTTCCATCCGCAAGGAGATCCGGCCGGGGTTTCACTCATGGCCCCAAACGATGTGTGCAGGGTTCCCAAGCCCACCTCGCCGGATGGATCTACGCTTGGTACACCGTGCCACTTGTGCCTAGTCTGTCCCAAGCCCACCTGGCCGGGTGCCACTTGGTAGACTACTAACACTGCCTACAAACACCAGAAACTAGTTGCGACTCCTGGACAGAGATCAAGTTGGTTAATAAGTCGAGAGGGCTTGGAGCGCCCGGAGCCCAATGTGTGGTAGTATCGAGTCATTGGACAAAATACATAGAACTCAGTGCTTAAGGACGGTTCCAGTGAGACAACCCACCATGTACTCCTACATGGCCTCTCACCGCTACCTTTACCAAATCGTGTTCACACACTTCACTCTCGGCATCAGAACATAGAACACTGCACTCCAATTCATTCCCAATGAATCAGACCTGACACACTCTAAGCAATAGCAGGCATAGCATGGTAGGAACACAACAATGGCTTCAATCAATTCCTAAACATGCTAGTGGGTTTCAACTATTTACTGTGGCAATGACAGGTCATGCAAAGGAATGGGTTCAACTACCGCAGCACAAAGTAGCAGATGAATCGTTGTTGTCCTAACGCAATAACTGAGAGCAGGAGCGAGAGAGTAGGATTGTATCGGAATGAACAACGGGGTTTGCTTGCCTGGTAGATCAACAAGGGGGCACTGCTCCTCAGACAGGTACTCTAGAACACTCTCCGGAGCAGAACCTATCGAGAAGGAACGGTGTCGGCAATCAATACACAAACATATGCAACAATATGATGCATGAACATGGCATGTAGATGTGATGCTGTTTGAGTTAATGCAACTAGTATTAAAATTGAATGAAGTCCATTTGAATCAAGGGTTCAAATGCAACTCCAAATTAAGCTCTTATAAAAGCCATTTACATGTTTTCACCTATACAGCAGGTTTAGGTTGGTTTGTCATGCATGAAACTGGTACAGATGGAAAGATTGCATTTTTCTGATAATTTTTCATATATAAATTATTTCAATCTGAGCTACGGTTGAATTTCTATGATTTTTTGGAAGTTTTGCTAATTTTCTGGAATTTCCTGAATTAAAATAATTCCAGAAAATAAATAATTGCGTCAGCACTGCGTCATGCCTGCGTCAGCAAGTCAACGGTGCTGACCAGGTCAAACCTGACGTGTGGGGTCCACACGTCAGTGACAGGGGGTTAAACAGGGGTTAGTTTAATCCTAATTAAAAGATTAGTGGCGTTGGGGCCCACTGTCAGTGTCAGGGAGTTAAATAAGCAGTGATTAGCACTAAGCTAATCACCTGACGGGCCGGACCCACCTGACAGGCCGGCGTGGTCAAGGCGGTCAACCCCACCGGCGTTAAGCCGCCGGCGAGGCCCGAAACGGCGGAGCGCCGCGGAAACAGGCTGCGGTGCCCCGTTCGCAGCGTCAGGCGGTGGTGCCAGCCGGGCCTGGGGTGGCCGGAGGCGACAGTGAGGAGCTCGGCCGCGGCGGCCGGAGCTCGGGTGAGGCGCGAGCTGCGCTGTGATGCGCGTGCAGGACAGTTGGAGTGCTGGTGTGTGTGTGCGCGATGCGGCGAGGGCGATGGACACGTCCGATGGACCAAATGGTCACCGAAGGCGCGGAGGCGGCGAGCGCAGGCGGCGGCGGGTGCGGTCGAGCTAGGTGCAGTCACTACAGCATGCGAGGAGGAGAACGGAGAGGGGAAAAGCGGCCAGTAGCTCATAGCGATCACGATGAACGGGTCGGCGAGGTCGGGGAGGAACCGAAGCGGTCGTAGCGGCAAAGGGGATCTCTGGCGGCCCGAGGAGGAAGAAGGGGTCAGGGACGATGCTGCAGGGCGCTTCCGCTCGTGTGGCTTGGCGGGGAGGACGATGACGATGCGGCGGTGCTCGTGGACTCCACGGAGGGGCGAGGGGACGGCGGGGAGCGCGTCAGTGGTGAGCTGCGGCGGCGGCAGTGCTTCGGGCGCGGGGAGAGGGAGAGGTCCAGGGGAGGAGGGAGAGCGAGAGAGAGTGGGGGAGGACCGGGGCGGCACGTGGCGATGTCCGGGGCATCCAGGGCGACGAGGAAGACGCCAGGCAGGCAGGGAGGGAGGAGGTGGCCGGGCGCGTGGCCGCGGCCGGCCGTGGCGCGGCACGCAGCTGCTTGGGCGAGGGGGAGAAGACGATAGAGGAGGTGGCGGGCTGGGCCGCCTGCTGGCTGGGCCGGCCTGCTAGGCCGCTGGGCTGCACAGGGTTGCAGGTAAGTCTAGGTAGGTTTTCCATTTCTTTTTCTTTTCTATTTTTCTAACATTTGTTTTGATTTAATAATAATATTAAATCATTTTATTAACTTATACTAATTTTTGTAGGAACTAGTGGTATTATTCCAGAGCTCCTCAACAAATGGCATAATTTTTGGATATATATATATTATATATAACCAATATATATCCAATGCAAATAATTATGCATTAATTCCAAATGCCCAAAATAAATGCTTATGGGCTCTTAAAAATATTGGTTTGATTTTTTTATCTCTGTCCAATATTTTCAGAGAGCAACATGAGCATTTTCTTGGACCTTTTTGGAGCAATTTTTATTTGGGTCATTTCCGAAAATGATTCTGAGGGTTTCACAAATCCCCATTTCAAGTTAAAAATGGAATTTAAACATGATGCACAAATAACTAGCTAGCCTCGAGCATACCAGAACTAGGGATGTGACATGGACGGCGGCGGCGACTTCGGCTCGGGGCTCCGGCGGCCTGCGGTGGTCGGCAGCGACGGCCGAGTGCGGCGACGACTGCGGCAGCGGCGGCGGCTTGCGGCAGCGGAGGCGGTGGAGGCGTTGGCGGCTCGACTTGGGGTGGAGAGGGGGCCGGGGCCTCGCCTTATAAAGTCCAGGGGCGGGGCGGCTTGGAGGAGGGTCAAAGGCGGCGGGGGGGGGCGTAGCCGAGGCAGACTCGGCGGCGACGGCGTGCGCCGGCCGGACTCCCGGTCGAAGTCGGTCGGGGCGGGGCTGGCTAGGACGTGGTCTGGCCCGGTTGGCTGGGCCAGCCCGGTTCGGCGGAGACTTTTAAAAAAACATGTTTTTCCAGAGAAGAAAAATACGAAAACTAATATAAATACATAACTAAAAATAACTGAAAAATGCACATAATAATATGGCCTTATTAATGACCTAATGAACATTTTTCTGGCCTAAATGCCTAAACTAAAAACAAACTTATTAGTACTAATTACTCCGCAGTAAAATAAATAAACTTGCAAATAAAATCAAATAAAATACTCAAAAATTCAAAACTGAATTTCCAATATTTCTTTGCTATTTTTGAAGAAGTCCTTTTATCTTCTCTCTTTATTTTATTTATTTCCAATAATTGGAAAAGAATTTTGAATAAAACAATTTGATCCCATTTTCCAAATTTTGATAAATAAAAAAATAGACTTTTGGGAAAGCTCCAACTCTCTCAATTTAGTCTTGAGTTGCTTAAGGTCTCTTGGATCAAAATTCAAATAAAACAAATAAGAGCAAAATTCATAAATCATGGATGCATATGAATGATCTATAAATAACATCCAAAATTGAAAATTGGGATGTTACAAACCTACCCCCCTTAAGATGAATCTCGCCCTCGAGATTCGGGTTGGCCAGCAAATAGGTGTGGATGGTCCTTTCGGAGGTCTTCTTCGCGCTCCTAGGTAGCTTCCTCCTCGGTATGGTGACTCCACTGAACTTTGCAAAACTTGATGACCTTGATCCGAGTAACTCGGCTAGCAAACTCAAGAATCTTAACGGGTTTCTCCTCATATGTCAGGTCACTCTCCAACTGAATTGCTTCTAGTGGCACTGTATCTCTCAGAGGAATATCGGCCATCTCTGCATGGCACTTCTTCAACTGGGAAACGTGAAACACATCATGAACTCCTGACAAACCTTCGGGTTATTCCAACTTATAGGAAACTTCACCCACATGTTCCAAGACTCTGTATGGTCCCACAAATCGTGGTGCTAACTTTTCTTTGACTCCAAATCGTTTAGTTCCTCAAAGTGGGGACACACGAAGATATGCTCTGTCTCCGACCTCATAGGTTACCTCCTTGCGTTTAGTATCGGCATAACTCTTCTGCCTGGACTGGGATATCTTGAGTCTATCCCAGATCAACTTGACCTTCTCCTCAGAATCTCTGATTAAATCTGGTCCGTACAACTGTCGATCTCCAACTTCATCCCACGTCAATGGTGTCCTGCATCTCCTTTCGTACAAAGCTTCAAAAGGGGCCATCTTCAAACTGGCTTGATAACTGTTATTATATGAGAACTCTGCATAGGGTAAACTATCATCCCAACTAGATCCATAATCTAGCGCACAAGCTCTCAACATGTCCTCTAGAATCTGGTTGACTCTCTTGGTTTGGCCATCTGTCTGCGGATGAAAGGTTGAACTAAATTCTAGCCTCGTACCCAAAGTTTCATGTAGATGATTCCAAAACGTTGAAGTAAATTTTGTTCCTCTCCCTAATACGATGGTCCTCAGAACTCTGTGTAGACATATGATCCTGGTCATGTATATCTTCGCCAACTTAGCGCTCGCATAAGTGGTTTTCGTGGGGATGAAATGGGCTACCTTGGTCAAGCGATCAACTACGACCCAGATGGAGTCATAGCCTGAATGAGTCCTGGGTAATCCGGTGATGAAATCCATGCCAAGTCTATCCCACTTCCATTTGGGTATCGGCAAAGGCTGAAGTAACCCTGTTGGTTTCTGATGTTCTGCCTTAACTCTCTGACATACGTCGCGTGCTGCTACATACTCGGCAATATCCTTCTTCATACATGTCCACCAGAAAAATCTCCTTCAAGTCCAGATACACCTTGGTGTTGCCTGTGTAAATCGAGTAAGGTGAATCATGAGCCTCCTGAAGAATTAACTTCCTGATCTCGGGGTCATTGGGCACATAGATGCGATCCTCAAACCATAAAGTTCCATGCTGATCCTCACAAAAACCTTTAGCCTTTCCCTTACTCATCCTTACCTTTATCTCTGCAATCTCCTTGTCCATCTTCTGGGCTTCTCGGATCTTTCCCAGCAAAGTGGACTGGATTTCCAGTGCCGCAACAAAACCTCTTGGAACTATCTCCAAGCGAAGTTCTCGAAGTTCATCGGGTAACTCCCGAGGTAATCCTCCGGTTATGAGAGTATTAACATGACTCTTGCGGCTCAAAGCATCGGCCACGACATTCTTTCTTGGGTGATAATGTAATCTCATGTCATAATCCTTTATGAGCTCCAACCATCTCCTCTGCCTAAGGTTCGACTCCTTCTGCATGAAGATGTATTTCAAACTCTTATGATCTGTGTAAACATCGCAATGGTTGCTGATAAGAAAGTGCCTCCAGGTCTTGAGCGCATGCACTACAGCTGCTAACTCTAAATCATGTGTGGCATAATTCAACTCATGAGGTCGATGATGAAGTCATGTACCTAGGGTAGGGTCATGGTCCTACCCTAGGTACCCTACCCAAGGACATCCTTAGAAGAAGCTACCTTCCAGTCGACCAAGAGGGACTTCACTCGACCAAGAGGGACTTCACTCGACGATGGAGATAGCCACTCGACCATGAAGCTAACCACTTGACGGCCAGGAGACCTAAAGTCACTCAGCACGCAACGGTCTGTCATTAAGTAGCTTTAATAGTCTTCATGGTCTTTTATGAGGGCTTTACCAGTAACCCCCTGTCTTAATGTACTTTAAACCCTGCATAACTGAGGGCCGGAGGGGTCTGGCGAACTCTATATAAGCCACCCCCCTCCTCAGTGTAAAGGGTTCGCACCCCTATAACTCATATACACAGAAACCAGTCGACCGCCTCTGGGCTCCGAGACGTAGGGCTATTACTTCCTCAGAGAAGGGCCTAAACTCGTTAAACACTCATGTGTACAACTACTCCATAGCTAGGATCTTGCCTCTCCATACCTACCCCCATTCTACTGTCAAACTTAGAACCACGACAGTTGGCGCCCACCGTGGGGTCGGTGTCTTAGCGACTTTTTGGAGAAGTTGCAATTTGTCCGATTGCCTTCATCATGGTTTCTGGCGGAGCTCTGGTCGAGGGCCGCAAGATCCGTCTCGGTGTGCTCGCTTTCATCGCCGATGACTCCGCTTGGCTCCAGGAGGCACCACTCGACATCGATGCGCTCCCCGTCCGCGGGGCGACGCACTTTCGGGTGTGTGTCCGCGGCGTCCTGCTGCGGTAGCCGTCGACCCCATACCGGTTGACTCCTGTGCCATCCTCCCTCCCTGTCTCCCGCCAGCGCAAGCGCTCCAGTCGGTCGAGACTTCAGCGGTGGGTGAGACACGCAGTGGCTCGCCATTCGGCCACCACCCAAGTCGCGGCAATTGAGCCCGACGAGTCCCTCTACGGCATGTTCGATCTGTCGACTGGCTCCGCGGAGACTGCATCTGAGTGCGACAACAGTGATCCAGTGGCGGAGGTCCTGATGGTCAACGGGCCTCGTAGCCCTCCTGGTTTCCCCCGCACTGACGGGATGGACGACGGAGGCGACCCCGCACAGGCCCACAAAGAATATCAACCCGAGCCAATCACTTCTCAGCAAAGAGAAGATCTTCACCGCCGGAACATGGATGCCCTGCATACTCCCATCACAGGAGAAACTCCTGAGGCTCGTGCTTTGGAAGAGGCGTGTTTGGCCAACTTGGCTGAACGCACTCGACTGGACAACCTCCAGCGAGCACTCGATGAGCGTGCGCGTCAACGAGTACCTGACTCCAGACGACGTCAGCTCTTTCCATAACCGACTCAGGTATATCGAACCCCAATTCAGAATTTGGCAGCTGCAGCCCATATAGCGGAGTCAATTCAGCCCTCTCAGTCGGAGGCTGGAAGAGGCTTGATGCAGATCAAGGATTTGCTTCGAGCGGCAGGAGATCAGAATTCAGTTGTGTCACAGTCGTGCAACAGGATTCACAGTCGATCCGTCACTGCAAATACCGTTTAGTCGGCTCACAGCCTGAGGTCACCTCCGAGGCACGTGGGACGCGAAGGCCGGCGGGACCACCATGATGACCGATTTGACCGTGATGATAGGCGTCGAGTGCCCACTCCTCCCCTGAGAAGTGGGTCTAACGCCCATCGGCAGCAAGATGATAGGCGCCAGTTCAGTGTTGGGCGGAGGGCTCCGGTCGATCCCAAAGAACCAGGCTTTGACGCGAGATCCGTCATCGCGCAAGGTTTGGTCGACCGGAACATAGCTCATAGAGGTGGCCATGACAGAGATGTACCCACTAGCAGCCGAGTCCATGTCTCAGGTCCAGAATGCTTTAGCAGAGCCATCAGAGCCCTAGTGATACCCCCCAACTTCAGGCTGGCGACTGGGGTAAGTAAGTTCATCGGAGAGTCCAAGCCTGAGACTTGGCTTAAAGATGACCGAGTGGCGGTACAGATTGGTGGCGGTAATGATGAGGTGGTCATGAAGCATTTGCCACTCATGCTAGAGGGTTCGGCCAGGGCGTGGTTGAATCAGTTAGCTCCTAGCAGCATTTACACCTGAGAAGATCTTTCCCGAGTGTTTGTCAGGACATTCGAGGGAACTTGCAAGCGACCGGCCGGATTGACAGAGCTGCAAGTCTGCGTACAAAAGTCGAGTGAAACATTAAGAGATTACATCCAGAGATGGATCACTTTGCATCATACCGTGGAGAATGTGTTGGACCATCAAGCGGTCTGCGCCTTCAAGGATGGTGTCAAGAACAGAGAGTTGAGCCTAAAGTTTGGTCGGACCGGAGATATGACCCTGGGTCGAATGATGGAGATTGCCACCAGATACGCCAACGGTGAAGAAGAGGACAGGCTCCGGAGTGGCAAGTATAAGCCGAGTCAGTCGGAAAAAGGAAACTCCAGTCGAAAGCAGAAGCGGAAGGCCGAGCCAGCTGCTCCTGGAGAGGCTCTGGCCGTGACTCAGGGCAAATTCAAAGGGAAGCCCAAAGGATCTTGGAACCCCAGGAAGGTAAAGGATAAAGAAGGAAATGACGTGATGGATCTACCGTGTCACATCCACATGAAGAAAGACAAAGAGGGTAACTTCATCTACCCGAAACATACCACTCGCCAGTGCCGGCTCTTAATCCAGCAGTTTCAAGGGAAACAGCCCAAGGACAAAGAGAAGGAGTCGGACAAGGCTGAGGACAAGGAGGACAGTGATGGAGAGTACCCTCATGTCAATTCCACCCTGATGATTTTTGCTGACGTAGGGAGCAAAAGTCGACTGGAAGTGATCAACCGAGAGGTCAATATGGTCGCCCCGGCGACACCAAGCTATCTGAAATGGTCGCAAACTCCCATTACGTTCGACCAATCCGATCACCCCACTCACATTGCCACCCCTGGGAGGCAAGCGCTGGTGGTCGACCCCATCGTCGAAGGCACTCGACTGACGAAAGTCTTGATGGATGGCGGCAGTGGGTTGAATATACTGTATGCAGAGACGCTCAAGGGAATGGGCATTCCGATGTCTAGGCTCAGCTCCAGCAACATGAGTTTTCATGGAGTCATTCCTGGGAAGAAGGCTGAGTCACTCGGTCAAATAGCTCTGGATGTAGTGTTCGGTGACTCAAAGCATTTCCGCAAGGAGAAGCTGACATTTGAAGTCATGGATTTCTAGAGCGCTTACCACGCTATTTTGGGAAGACCAGCCTATGCCCGCTTCATGGCTCGACCATGTTATGTGTACCTCAAATTAAAGATGCCTGGCCCCAAGGGCATGATCACTATCACTGGCAGCCGGAAGAAGGCAAAAGAGTGTTTCCAGAAAGGCTCGAAGATCGTGGATGCCCAGATAACAGTAGTAGAGCTGGAGGAATATAAGAAGAATGCAGATCCGAGTGATTTGCTGCGGGCCAAGAAGCCCGCCACAGAGTCAGCGTTCCAATTGTCAGGGGAGACGAAGCCAGTTCATATCCACCCGACTGACCCCAACGCAGGTCCGACCCATATTTCCACAACACTCGACTCTAAATAGGAAGAAGCGCTTATCCAGTTCCTCCGTGAGAACTGGGACATCTTTGCATGGAAGCCAGCTGACGTGTCGGGTGTTCCCAGGGGACTGGCTGAGCATCGCCTTAGGGTCGACTCAAAAGCGAAACTTGTTAAGGAACATCTTCGATGGTCCACCGTTCAGAAGAAAAAAGCCATTGGCGAGGAGGTGGCTCGACTCCTTGCAGCAGAGTTTATCCAAGAGATATACCACTCTAAGTGGCTCGCCAATGTCGTCATGGTTCCCAAGAAGGACTCCTTGCAGCATTGTTTTCAAACATATCAATCGGGCATTCCCAAAAGATCATTTTCCTCTCCCTCGCATCGACCAAATTGTCGACTCGACTGTGGGGTGCGAGAGATTGTCTTTTTTAGACGCCTATTCCGGGTATCATCGGATCCGTCTGTATGGACCTGACGAAATCAAAACAGCTTTCATCACTCCATTCAGGTGCTTCTGCTATATCACCATGCCATTCGGTCTCAAGAATGCCGGAGCCACGTTCATGAGAATGATTCAAAAGTGTTTACTCACTCAAATCAGTCGGAATGTGGAAGCATACATGGATGATATCATGATCAAGTCACGAAAGGGTTCCGACCTGTTGACTGACCTAGTTGAAACATTTGCCAATCTCAGGGGATATGATATCAAGCTCAATCCATCAAAGTGCACATTCGGAGTGCCTGGCGGAAAGTTACTCAGTTTTCTCGTTTCAGAGCAAGGAATCGATGCTAACCCAGAAAAAGTTAGCACCATACTCCAAATGAAATGCCCTGTGCGTGTGCACGATGTACAGAAGCTTACTGGATGCTTGGCCGCGTTAAGTCGATTCATCTCTCGCCTCGGTGAAAAGGCGTTGCCTCTTTACCGACTGATGAAGAAGGCAGACAAGTTCGAGTGGACTCCAGAAGCTGATGCAACGTTTGCCGAGCTAAAAGCTCTGCTCTCCACCCAGCCGGTGCTTGCTGCTCCAATCAGCAAAGAGCCTCTGTTGCTTTACATTGCATCCACAGGACAAGTCGTCAGTATAGTACTTACGGTCGAGCGGGAAGAAGGTAAAACCTTCAAAGTTCAGCGCCCAGTGTATTATCTCTCTAAAGTTTTGACTGCATCGAAGAAAAGATATCCTCATTATCAGAAGCTCGTATATGGGATCTACATGACCATGAAGAATTGCTCATTATTTCTCTAATCATGACATTACAGTCGTCAGCGACGCACCATTGTCAGAGATTCTGCACAACAGAGATGCAACTGGTCGAGTGGCTAAATGGGCGATTGAACTCCTTCCCCTTGATATCAAATTTGAGGCAAAGAAAGCCATTAAGTCCCAGGCTATAGCAGATTTCCTTGCCGAGTGGATTGAACAGCAGCAGCCGACTCAAGTTCACTCGGAGCATTGGACCATGTTTTTTGATGGCTCTAAGATGTTAAATGGTTCTGGTGCTGGGGTAGTTTTGGTTTCTCCCCGAGGAGATAAGCTCAGATATGTGCTCCAGATCCACTTTGATTCCTCCAACAATGAAGCAGAATATGAAGCACTTTTGTATGGGTTGCGCATGGCCATTTCACTCGGCGTCCGTCGCCTTATGGTTTATGGCGACTCAGATTTGGTGGTCAATCAGGTGATGAAGGAGTGGGACGTTAGAAGCCCAGCCATGACTGGATACTGCAATGCAGTGAGGAAGCTCGAAAAGAAATTCGAAGGGTTAGAGCTCCATCACGTTCCCCGACTGAAAAATCAAGCAGCCGATGACTTGGCGAAGATAGGTTCCAAGAGGGAAGCCATTCCGAGTGGTGTGTTTTTGGAGCATGTTCACACACCATCGGTTCAAGAAGATCCTTTCACTGAAGAAGTCCCGCAGCCCAAAAGCGCCACAGATCCGACTGAAGTCGAGGTCCCAGCTGTGGTCGACTTGATCATGGAAGTTTTGGTCATCACTCCCGATTGGACAGTGCCCTATATCGCCTATATTTTGAGAAAAGAACTCCCCGAGAATGAAGAAGAGGCTCGGGAGATCGTCCGCCGATCCAAAGCCTTCACCGTCATGAGGGGTCAGTTATACAGAGAAAGTGCGACTGGAGTCAGCCAGAAATGCATAACACCGGAGGAAGGTCGAATGATTCTCAACGACATCCACTCGGGGACCTGTGGCCATCATGCGTCTTCTCGGACCATCGTGGCTAAAGCATACCGAGCTGGTTTTTATTGGCCCAGAGCGAATGAAATGGCAAAGGAGATAGTCGACAAGTGTGAAGGATGTCAATTTTACTCCAATATGTCACACAAGCCCGCCTCAGCTTTAAAGACCATACCACTTGTTTGGCCCTTTGCAGTATGGGAGTTGGATATGGTCGGCCCTTTGAGAACAGGCAGAAGCGGTTTTCACCCATGTGCTGGTAGCAGTCGACAAGTTCACCAAGTGGATTGAGGCCAAACCCATCAAGAACCTCGATGCCGGTACCGCTGTCAGCTTTATCAGAGAATTGATATTCAGATATGGAGTCCCGCAAAGCATCATCACTGACAATGGATCAAACTTCGATTCCGAACAATTCAGAGCTTTCTGCACATCTCAAGGCACACGAGTAGACTATGCTTCAGTCGCCCATCCACAGTCGAATGGACAGGCAGAACGAGCCAACGGCTTGATTCTCAAAGGGTTGAAACCCCGTTTGATGCGAGATCTCAAACATGCGGCTGGTGCATGGGTAGACGAACTTCCCTCAGTGCTTTGGGGGTTAAGGACCATGCCCAACCGGTCGACTAGAAGAACTCCATTCTTCTTGGTCTACGGAGCTGAAGCAGTCTTGCCGAGTGACCTTCTCCACAATGCTCCTCGGGTCGAGCTCTACACCGAAGCTGAAGCAGAACAAGCACGACAGGATGCAATCGACCTTTTAGAGGAAGAAAGAGAGATGGCTCTGATCCAATCGACCATTTATCAACAAGACTTGCGTCGCTTCCACGCCAAAAACGTGAAGAGTCGAGCCTTCCAGGAAGGAGATTTGGTCCTCCGAGTGGATCAGCAGAAACCAGACAAGCTTGCTCCTTCTTGGGAAGGACCCTTCATCGTCACCAAGGTTCTCCACAATGGAGCATATCGTATTTACAATGTCGAGCATCAGATCGACGAGCCCCGAGCTTGGAATGCGGAGCTCCTCCGCCCCTTTTACACTTAAGTATTCACTCGGATGAATTGTAATAAAAGTATTTCTGTAGTTTATTTATCAAAGACAAGAGCTTTATAGTTTTCCCAGTAATTGTTATTACTTTTGTCCACATAAAACAATCCCCCAGTGGGTGGCTTGGTTGCGAATCTGATTCGCCTAAGTCTGTAAAAAAAATCCTAACCGAGTGGTGAGCCAGCCTCCCACTCGAAGGCTTAGCTGCGAAATCCGTTTCGCCTAAGTCAAACGAAATCCTACCGAGTGGTAAGCCAGCCTTCCACTCGGAGGCTTAGCTGCAGTCCAAGTACTCGCCTAAGTTTTTGAAAATCCTACCGAGTGGTAAGCCAACCTTCCACTCGGAGGCTTAGCTGCAGTACAAGTACTCGCCTAAGTTAAACAAAATCCTACCGAGTGGTAAGCCAGCCTTCCACTCGGAGGCTTAGCTGCAGTCCAAGTACTCGCCTAAGTTAAACAAAATCCTACCGAGTGGCGAGCCAGCCTTCCACTTGGAGTCTTAGCTGCAGCATTGCGCTCACCTAAGTACAAGTACAACGTGCGCTCTGCGAGGAGGACGAGGCGCAGGTCGACTGCTACCCTCTCCTTCTGAGCTACGCCACAAGTACAACGTGCGCTCTGCGAGGAGGACGAGGTGCAGGTCGACTGCTACCCTCTCCCTCCGAGCTACGCCACAAGTACAACCTGCGCTCTGCGAGGAGGACGAGGTGCAGGTCGACTGCTACCCTCTCCTTCCGAGCTAAGCCACAAATACAACATGCGCTCTGCGAGGAGGACGAGGCGCAGGTCGACTGCTACCTCCTTCTCCAGAGGTACCCCTTGAAAATCCTACCGAGTGGAGAGCAAACCTCCCACTCGGGGGCTTAGCTGCAGCCCAGTGCTCGCCTAAGTTTTTGAAAAACCTGCCGAGTGGAGAGCAAACCTCCCACTCGGGGGCTTAGCTGCAGCCCAGTGCTCGCCTAAGTTTTTGAAAAACCTGCCGAGTGGAGAGCAAACCTCCCACTCGGGGGCTTAGCTGCAGCCCAGTGCTCGCCTAAGTTTTTGAAAAACCTGCCGAGTGGAGAGCAAACCTCCCACTCGGGGGCTTAGCTGCAGCCCAGTGCTCGCCTAAGTTTTTGAAAATCCTACCGAGTGGAGAGCAAACCTCCCACTCAGGGGCTTAGCTGCAGCCCAGTGCTCGCCTAAGTTTTTGAAAATCCTACCGAGTGGAGAGCAAACCTCTCACTCGGGGGCTTAGCTGCAGCCTAGTGCTCGCCTAAGTTTTTGAAATCCTACCGAGTGGAGAGAAGACCTCCCCACTCGGAGGCTTAGCTGCAGCCCAGCGCTTGCCTAAGTATATCGGGGAACAAGTCGATTGCAATGAGCGCCTCACTTTAGCCTGCAAAAGACACCTCAAACCAAATGCAAACATATTCAATGTCGAATCCAAGTTCAGATAACACCTAACAGAACCAAAAGTGCTCAGGCGCTAAGCCTGTTAAGGTTTGTCGGTTACAAAACTCACTCGGCATACCGAGGCAAATTTAAAGTATCAAGCTCAGAAGTTTTTTACCCCTCCTGTGGAGGGCTGGAAGGTGCAACAAACTCATCTAGGTCGATTCCATCTGCAATCCGAGTGGCAGCGGCGATGAAGGTCTCCATGAAAGATCGGAAATCATGCTTCTTGGTGTTAGCCACCCTAAGGGCCACCAGCTTGTCCTCTCATGCATCCTTGCAGTGAACGCAGACCAGAGACAGAGCAACATCCGCGCCACACCTGGCTGAAGACTTCTTCCACTCCTGCACTCGACTTGGGACCTCGTTCAGTCGAGTCATCAGAGACTCGAGGTCGTTCTGGAGCGTCTCTCTTGGCCAGAGTGTTGTGTCGATGCGAGAAGTTGCGACCTTCAGCCTTGCAAGATAGTCGACGACAGCAGCAATGCGAGATTCAAGCCAGAGCACATTCATGGCGACTTCATCTTTCACGGGAGAGTTGATGGGATCCAGGTTTATTTCCAGTCAACCAGTCTCCTCTTCAAAGTTCTGGCAAAATTCTGCAAGCACAACCACCGATTCAAGACAACAGTCGGAGATCACAATTAAAACGTCTGTTTATTACAAAAGATTACCTTCAAGCATGAGGAATAGCTTCTTGGCGAGTCCACCCAGATAAGCCTCCAGATCGTTCTTCTTTCCCTCCAACTCACTAGCCTTGTCATTCAGGGCAACCTTGTCACTTTTCAGTCGACTGACCTCCTTGTTGGTAGCATCAAGAGCAGCCTTCAGATTGGTGTTTTCTTCTTCAAGCTTGGTAACTGAAGCCAGCTTTTCATTTGCGAGCTTGGTCTTCTCTAAAGCCGCTTTCTGCAACTCAGCCAAGTCAAGGTCTTTCTTCTTCAGGGCATCCTTCACTTTGTCTGCAAAATTATAGTGAGATCAGACTCTGAAACAAACGAGAGGCAAAAGCAGCCGTCGGAGGCCTCACCAAACATACCTTTAGCCTCCTCCTTCGCCTACGTTAGGTTCTCTTGGGTCAGTTTCAGATCAAGCTCGAGCTGGATATGTTTGTTCTCCATCTCAGTGTAACGAGCCGCAAGGTTGCAGGATTTCTACGAAGAACCAATCGACAGATGTCAAAGACAATTCACTTCCGAGTGACTAAGGAAAAATCATAGCATTTCTAAGACTATGGTCGAATACAAACATTCGACCACAGTCTCGGGGACTACACCCAGTGGGTGCACTCGGCGTGCCCCCACTAGTTTCATCAGTTAGAGTCGACCAGTCGACCAACAAAAAAAACGGGAGGTGTTCTTCAGACTATAGTCGACTGCCAGCAATCAACCATAGTCTCGGGGACTACACCCAGTGGGTGCACTTAGCGTGCCCCCACCGGTCTATGAATCTATTCGACCTAGTCGAGTAAGGAAAAAACTTAAGACATAAAGACTATGGTCGACTGCCAGCAGCCCACCATAGCCTTGGGGACTACACCCAGTGGGTGCACTCAGCGTGCCCCCACTAACCCGAAATTTCAATCAACACACCCAGTGGGTGTAGGACAAACTCTCTAGGAGTTTCAGAAAGAAGAGTTTTCAGATATCATATCCTAACAGAACAGGCAGTGACCGACTGACCTGAACATTACTCTGAAGAGCTGAACTGGCGTCATAGGCTGCCTGGCTGGCTTCTCGTATTGCCTTCACTTTCTCCATCATGACCCCCGCTTGGCGTATTGCTTCTTTTGCAGCACTAGCTTGGTCTTCTGGAATGTGGTAGGTTGAGAAAAGCAAGGGTTGAGCAGCACTCGACGATGAAGGACAAGCACTCGTCAACGGCACCGCAAAGCTTACGGTAGGCCGAGTGACATTGTCTCCCTCCACGACCAATGTCTCGGGTGCTGGCACGTCCTGAGTCGCCTTGCCAGCAGACGCTTTCTTGCTCCTACTCTGCCTTGGTGGTTCCTCGTCGTCGTCGTCGGGAAGGTCGATAACGACGTTAGATGAAGCTGCAGAAAAAGAATCAAAATTAGAGACAAGAAGCCAATCGACTGAAGACGGAACTACAAGAGTCATACCAGGTTTCGAAGTAACAGCATCCTCCATCTCCTGGTCTTCAGCTCTGGCCGAGATATCAAAAGTAGCAGCACTACAGTTCCAGAAGTCAGTCGATTAGCTTGTGAGTCGACTAAGAATAAGTTCACGAGGAACAGACAAACTCAAGCTACACCATTACCCTGAGATAGTGGGGATCACCATCTTCATCTTCGGCAAGACCTTCGCCGACTTCGACGGCGCCACTCGAGATTGCTTCGGAGCTTTCTCAGTCGACACCGGAGAAGTAGTTCGAGGACGCTTGGACGATTGCGTGACGGTTGCGACCCCCTTACCACGCTCGACCGCGGGATCATGGGCTAGCTTCGAGCGTCTTTCCGAGCGAGGAGGTACAACTTCCTCCTCCTCCTCCTCTTCTTCATCCTCACCAGAATCATCACCCTCATCATCGTCGTCAGCATCCGAATCCCACTCCTCCGGGCTTTCGCCCCCACTTGCTTCCTCCTCCTCAGTCGGTGTTTGCGCCCCATTGGGCATCGAGTATAACTCCGTGGTGGACTGTCAGACAACAAAATAAAGATCAATCGACCAATTCGCGACGAAGCAGAATGGATAAAGCAAGATGCAAATGGAAATAAGTGGTCATACCGTGTCCGGTGTATAGGTACAGTCGAGTGGTGGAATCCTCCTAGCCCCTCGAGGGTTGTCCTTATTCCCTGTGATTGCGGCCACCCACCTCTCCAGTGTGGCATCGTCGATCGCTTCTGGATGGACCCGAGTGGTGTCTTCGGTACCACAGTACAGCCACATCGGGTGGCCTCGGTACTGAAGCGGTTGGATGCGTCGTCTAAGAAAGACCTCCAGAAGATCCATACCGGTCACTCCGTCCCTAATGAGTTGGACTACGCGTTCCATCAACATTTTTACCTGGGCTTTCTCCTCAGGAAGCACCTTCAGAGAAGATGGTTTGTCCACTCGGTCCATGGAGAACGGAGGGAGACCAGTCGACTGCCCCGGCGTCGACTCGTCTTGGCAGTAGAACCAAGTCGACTGCCACCCTCTGACCGACTCAGGAAGGGTCATGGCCGGGAAAGTGCTCTTATTCCTCATCTGAATCCCAAGACCCCCGCACATCTGGATAACCTTAGTCCTCTCGTCACCCGGACTCGCCTTTTTCACCTCTGTGAGCGACAGGTGAATATGTGCTTAAAGAGACCCCAATGTGGTCGACAACCCAGGAAGTTCTCGCACATGGAAACGAAAGCAGCAAGATGGGCGATGGAATTGAGAGTGAAATGGTGGAGTTGCGCCCCAAAGAAGTTCAGAAACCCTCGGAAGAAAACACTCGGCAGCAGAGAGAATCCACGATCTATATGAGTGGCTAGGAGAATGCACTCACCCTCCTGCGGCTGCGGTTGACACTCGGACCCCGGAAGCCTTCCTGACCCATGGGGGATCATACCCTCGTTGGCCAGGTCATTGAGATCCGTCTCGGTGATGGTCGAACGGATCCAATCCCCTTGGACCCAACCTTTTGGTAGACGGGATCTTGACGAAGATCCGCCCCGACTGGACGCTCTCCCCTTCGCTTTCCCCGCCGCCGTCGCCTTCTTCGCGTGCTCCAATGCTGCCATCTTCTCCTTCACCATTCTCGCCGGCGAAGCACGCGAGGAGTGGATAAGCGGAGGCGAGAGCAGGCACAATGGGCGGAGGCAAAGAAGGCAGAGAGGGGAATGGGAAGGCACTGTTCAAAAACCCTCGCCCGGTACTTTATATAAGGACGCTTCCGAGTGGCTGACAAGTAGGCCCGGGCAGTCCTGTCACATCCCGAAATAGTCGCGCACGCATGATACGTGGCGAAAAAGGCGGCGCAGAAATCAAGGCGTCCACGCCTTATCCCATCCGAGTACCGCGGTCCGCCCCGCTTCGCGCGCTTCCCAAAATTCGGATCCCACAAAATCCGCTAACGGTAGATCAATCTGTCAGACGATAGATTTCCTACGATCCGTCGCTCGGAAGTTCACTAAGTTCGAAAGCTCACTCGACAGAAGAAAAGAATGGATCAAGGCGACTGAAGGAAAGGTTAGTGCCAACGCCATAAAAGAAAAATCGCTGATCCAGGATACAACACAATCAGAGCACGGGAAACAGGTCGGAGAAAATTATCGACCCCTTCCTCACTCGAACCTCGATCCATTCGGGGGCTAATGATGAAGTCATGTACCTAGGGTAGGGTCATGGTCCTACCCTAGGTACCCTACCCAAGTACATCCTTAGAAGAAGCTACCTTCCAGTCGACCAAGAGGGACTTCACTCGACCAAGAGGGACTTCACTCGACGATGGAGATAGCCACTCGACGGCCAGGAGACCTAAAGTCACTCAGCATGCAACGGTCTGTCATTAAGTAGCTTTAATAGTCTTCATGGTTGAGGGAGTTCCGGACTAGGGGGTGTCCGGATAGCCGAACTATCATCATCGGCCGGACTCCAAGACTATGAAGATACAAGATTGAAGACTTCGTCCCGTGTCTGGATGGGACTTTCCTTGGCGTGGAAGGCAAGCTTGGCGATACGGATATGTAGATCTCCTACCTTTGTAACCGACTCTGTGTAACCCTAGCCCTCTCCGGTGTCTATATAAACCGGATGGCCTTAGTCCATAGGACGAACAACAATCATACCATAGGCTAGCTTCTAGGGTTTAGCCTCCTTGATCTCGTGGTAGATCTACTCTTGTAACCCACATCATCAATATTAATCAACCAGGACGTAGGGTTTTACCTCCATCAAGAGGGCCCGAACCTGGGTAAAAACATCGTGTCCCTCGTCTCCTGTTACCATCCGCCTAGATGCACAGATCGGGACCCCCTACCCGAGATCCGCCGGTTTTGACACCGACATTGGTGCTTTCATTGAGAGTTCCTCTGTGTCATCACCGATAGGCTCGATGGCTTCTTCGATCATCATCAACGACGCAGTCCAGGGTGAGACCTTCCTCCCCGGACAGATCTTCGTATTCGGCGGCTTTGCACTGCGGGCCAATTCGCTTGGCCAACTGGAGCAGATCAAAAGCTACGCCCCTGGTTGTCAGGTCAGATTTGGAAGTTTGAACTTCATGGCTGACATCCGCGGGGACTTGATCTTCGACAGATTCGAGCCACAGCCGAGCGTGCCGCACTGTCATGTCGGGCATGATTTAGCTCTGCCGCCGGACAGTACCCTGGAGGCTGCACTCGAGCCCGCTCCAATCCTCAATTCGGAGCCGGCCGCGCAGATCGAGGACGGATGGCTAGAAATCGCCTCGGGTGCTGCAACCTCTACGGTGATAGAGCCGAACACTGACTTTGTCCCTCATAAAGCTCGTGACTCCAAGGTGCCGGACTCCGAACCTCCCGCGCCCGCCCTGATCGAATCCGATTGGGCGCCGATCATGGAGTTCACTGCAGCGGACGTCTTTCAACACTCACCTTTCGGCGACATCTTGATTTCACTAAAATATCTCTCATTATCAGGAGAGCCCTGGCCGGGCTGCGGTCAGGACGGTTGGGATGCGGACGATGAAGAAATTCAAAGCCCACCCACCACCCACTTGGTAGCCGTTGTCGATGATTTAACCGACATGCTAGACTACGACTCCGAGGACATCGACGGTATGGACGACGATGCCGGAGACGACCAAGAACCAGCGCCCACTGGGCATTGGACAACCACCTCATCGTATGACATATACATGGTGGATATCCCAAAAGATGGGAATGGCGAAGGAACAGAGGAGGATGACCCCTCCAAAAAGCAGCCCAAGCGCCAGCATCAGCGGCGCCGCTCTAAATCCCGCCATAGCAAGAATGAAGACTCCGGCACCGGAGACAATAATACACCGGACAGTGCCGAAGACAACCCGCTCCAGCAAGATGCAGCGCAGGAGGACGGAGATGCCAGCCCTTGTGAAGGAGCGGCAGGGGAAGAGGCAGAGGATTATACGCCTCCCTCCGGAGACGAAGCGAGCCTCGACGATGATGAATTCGTCGTGCCTGAGGATCCCGTCGAACAAGAGCGTTTTAAACGCAGGCTTATGGCCACAGCGAACAGCCTCAAGAAAAAGCAGCAACAGCTTAGAGCTGATCAGGATCTGCTAGCCGACAGATGGACTGAAGTCCTCGCGGCCGAAGAGCATGAGCTCGAACGCCCCTCCAAAAGCTACCCTAAACACAAGCTGCTCCCCCGATTAGAGGAGGAGGCTTACGAACCCGCATCACCAGGTGACAATACGGCTGACCGACCACCCCGTGGTCACGATAGAGTGGCCTCTAGGCCCTTCACCAGACCCATACCCCGGCATCGCTTGAAAAGCACACGGACACAGGGGAACACTCCGGACTTGTGAGATATATTGGAGGATAAGGCAAGACAATCAAGATCGATCTACGGATCGCGTGGGCGTCCCACGATACGTGACGACAATCGTCGCGCCGGACACAGTAAGTCCGGCCGGGCCGAACAAAATAGACCAAGCTCCCTTGAGCTCCGTCGTGATATCACCCAGTACAGAGGCGCCGTACACCCACTATGATTCACAGATGAAGTAATGGATCATCAAATCCCCGAAGGGTTTAAACCCGTCAATATTGAATCCTACGATGGCACAACAGACCCCGCGGTTTGGATTGAACACTATCTCCTTCACATCCACATGGCCCGCGGTGACGATCTTCACGCCATCAAATACCTCCCCCTCAAGCTTAAAGGACCAGCCCGGGGCTCAACAGCTTGCCAGCAGAGTCAATTGGGAGTTGGGAGGACTTGGAAGCCGCATTCCTCGATAACTTCCAGGGCACTTATGTGCGACCACCAGACGCTGATGACCTAAGCCACATAATTCAGCAGCCAGACGAATCGGCCAGGCAATTCTGGACACGGTTCTTAACCAAGAAAAACCAAATCGTTGACTGTCCGGATGCAGAGGCCCTCGCGGCCTTCAAGCATAACATCCGCGACGAGTGGCTTGCCCGGCACCTGGGACAGGAAAAGCCGAAATCCATGGCAGCCCTCACATCACTCATGACCCGCTTCTGCGCGGGTGAGGACAGCTGGCTAGCACGCAGCAACAACCTCAGCAAAAATTCTGGCAGTCCGGACTTCAAGGACCGAAATGGCAGGCCGCGTCGCAACAAAAACAAACGCCGCATTAACGGCGATCATATTGAGGATACGGCAGTCAATGCCGGATTCAGAGGCTCTAAACCCGGTCAGCGGAAAAAGCCATTCAAAAGAACTACTCCGGGTCCGTCCAATTTGGACCGAATACTCGACCGCTTGTGCCAGATACACGGCACCCCCGAAAAGCCAGCTAACCACACCAACAGGGACTGTTGGGTATTCAAGCAGGCAGGCAAGTTAATTGCCGAAAACAATGACAAGGGGCTACATAGCGATGACAAGGACGAGACCCAACCGCCGAACAATAGAGGACATAAGGGTTTCCCCCCACAGGTGCGGACAGTGAACATGATAAACGCAACGCACATACCCAAAAGGGAGCGGAAGCATGCACTCAGGGATGTCTACGCGATGGAGCCAGTTGCCCCGAAGTTCAATCCATGGTCCTCCTGCCCGATCACTTTTGACCGAAGGGACCACCCCACCAGCATCCGCCATGGCGGATTCGCCGCACTGGTCTTAGACCCAATCGTCGATGGATTTCACCTAACCAGAGTCCTGATGGACGGCGGCAGCAGCCTGAACCTGCTTTACCAGGATACAGTGTGCAAAATGGGCATAGACCCCTCAAGGATTAAACCTACCAAAACGACCTTTAAAGGCGTCATACCAGGTGTAGAAGCCAATTGTACAGGCTCAATTACACTGGAAGTGGTCTTCGGATCCCCGGATAACTTCCGAAGCGAGGAGTTAATCTTCGACATAGTCCTGTTCTGCAGCGGCTATTATGCCTTGCTCGGACGTACTGCGTTTGTAAAGTTCAACGCGGTGCCGCACTACGCATACCTCAAGCTCAAGATGCCAGACCCTCGAGGAGTCATCACGGTCAACAGAAACACTGAACGTTCTCTCCGCATGGAGGAACATACAGCGGCTCTCGCGGCAGAAGTGCAATGCAGCCTCTTAAGGCAATTCTCGAGTCCGGCCTTTAAGCGGCCGGACACAGCTAAGCGCGCCCGGAGTAACTTACAACAAGACCACCTGGCACGTTCCGAGCACGCGTAGCAGTGCGGCCCCAACCCCAGCTCCTGCGAAACGTTAAAGCAGGTCCTTTGCGTACACCATTACGCTCTAAAGATACCATGGGCATGGGGAGAGGGGCACGACCACGATAAACCCAGACTGCGGCTCAACCGCACCAGGGGCTCTCAAGTGTGTCGTTCTTTTTTCTTTTCTTTTTACCTTTTATTTTTTACACACAGGACTCCGTTTGTCAGAGGCCCTGTGCGGCAGCAGATCTGCCGAACTCACGATGCAACAGCCAGGGAAGGATAAAGGCTACAACGAATATACAGGTGGTCTCCGTTACGAGCATTTTTATACACCAATCTGCAGCCTACCCCTGGAGGGGGACATGTTTAAACAGTCCCATACCTTGCTTATCGCACTATTTGTATCGTTCTGCATTCGTAGCAGCACTTATTGAATAAAACAATGCAGCACCTTTTTGCTTATAATTGCATTTCCTTTTCATACATATGTTCATTCACGGCATATTGCATCTGTACACTTTGGTACGGCTAATACACACCAGGGGCTTATGTTCCCCACGTCATGGTGTGATGAGTCCGAACACTTTCACAAGTGCGGCACCCCGAACTTATAGCACTATATGCATCGGCTCCGAATCATGTCTTGGGTCAATAGTTGGGTTTGCCCGGCTCCCATGTTTTGGTACCTTACGTTCCGTTATATCGGCTAAGGTAGCACTGGGAGAACCACTGTGATTGCGCCCCAGTTGAGCTGGGTTAACGCCTCAGTGGATAAAGCTAAAACTGACCGTCATGATGAGGCGAGAGCCGGTCGTTGTTCGAGAGGTTTTTTGTGAGTCCTTAAAGACTTATGTTGCTTAGAGCGAGGAGCCGGATACTGTCCGGCCAAGGCGTGGATAGCGCCCCAAATTCGGCCTTCCGAAGACTAGGGGCTTCGCCGAAATTTAAAATTATAGAATTCTATGGCTAAGTGAGAGTGTTCAAGCATTATAAGTCCGGTTGCCTTGTTCGCTGTGTCGAGCGCCTCCCTAGATGGACCCAAAAATGGGAACAAGAGCACTCGAGTTTATCCCGAACACCCCAGCACTCGTGGCATGGGGGCTGAAGCCGACGACTTGCCATCTCTCAGATTTGATAAACAGCCGCACAGAAGGTAATATTTTAAATTAACAAGCGTTGCTTAGCGCATATGAACCAAGTTTTCAGCGCACAGGATAACAAAATGCGAGTCTACTCAAATATTACATCTTTGGAGCACTCACCCGCAATAGTGCGGGCGCCCTTCAGCACACTCTTATAATACATCTCGGGCGTGCGATGCTCCTTGCCCTCTAGTGGCGGGTCCGTCACGAGCTTCTGGGCATCCATCTTGCCCCAGTGCACCTTTGCGCGGGCAAGGGCCCGACGGGCACCTTCAATACAAGCAGAATGCTTGATGACTTCAACCCACGGGCACGCATCCACCAGCCGCCGCACTAGGCCGAAGTAGCTCCCAGGCATGGCCTCCTTAGGCCACAGCCGAACTATGAGGCCCTTCATGGCCTGTTCGGCCGCCTTGTGGAGCTCGACCAGCTGCTTCAGCTGGTCGCTAAGGGGCACCGGATGTCCGGCCTCAGCATACAGAGACCTGAAGACCTTCTCCGTCGAGCTCCCCTCCTCGGCCGGTAAAATGCGGCAGCATCGGACACGCTGCGAGGAAGATCTGCGAATGCTCCTGGAGAGCTCCGAATTCGGGTAAGGAACAGGTAATTAACACTCACATGCTTACTTTGCATGAAAAATGCCTTACCCGCTGCTATTTTCTTCACCGCCTCAATCTCCTGGAGGGCCTTGTAGGCCTCGGCCTTAGCGGCTTTGGCACTCTCAAGAGCCATTGCAAGCTCAGACTCTCGAGTCTTCGAGTCACGCTCCAAGCTCTCATGTTTTTTCACGAGATCCTGGAGCTCTTGCTGTACCTCCGCCACCCGCGCCTCCTGCCTCTCTCGCTCGGTGCGCTCCGCAGCCGCATTGCGTTCGGCCGCGGCCACTGCCTCCTTCAGGGTCGCCACCTCGTTAGTGGCCCCTGCAATACCCAAGTTATCCTTGTCATTTTTCTTGCAACCAAATCCTTTTCTGTAAGGTACAATTTTCATAAGGTATTACTCACCTTCTTTTCCTCGAGCTGCTTCTTGGCACGGCCGAGCTCGTTCTCGGACCGCTCGAGGTTTTCCTTCAAAGTATTGACCTCCGCAGTCAGTGCGGCGGAGGTCAGCAGCACAGCCTGCAATCCCATATTGACATATTTTCATGACTCCTGCGTTTATCTTTCTAAAGATCCTCAGTCCGGCTTTTCTTTCCGAACACCGAACCGAGCATCAGGGGCTACTGTCTATGCGGTACCATTTTACATATATTGAAATTCTTACCTCAAAGCCTGTTAGAAGGCTGCTGCAGGCTTCGGTCAGCCCGCTCTTGGCGAGCTGAACCTTCTGAATCACCGCACTCATAACAGTGCGGTGTTCCTCTTTGATGGAGGCGCCGTTGAGCGCCTCCAGCAAATTGTCCGGCACCTCCGGTTGGACGGAGGCAGCCGGCGTCGCGGTCTTGCCCTTCTTACGAAGGGGTCGCCCGCCGGACTCCGGAGCCACTGTGGCCTCCGGGGCTGAGTCCGGTGCAAAGTCCGGGAGGTTGTCCTGCGACACCTCCGGGGCCTCCTCCTCCTGGTAGGTCCCTTCCTGGGACCCCACCTCGGCGTCGTCCGCGGCACGGGGGGTGGAGGCAGTCGGAAGGGAATCCATATCCGACGCACCCAAGGACCCGCTCGACGAAACGGGAAGATCATCCTTGGGCGGACTGCAGGGTTGTATGCGGCATTAGAAAGACATTATGTGGCGAAAAGAAAAAACCTTGAAGTTATTCGGGAGTCCGGATACTTACGATCTCGCCAGGGGCTTGGCCCTTGGAGGCCAGTCCTCGTCGTCGTCACTGGCGTTGGCGGAGCGGTCCGGGGGAAGAGTTTTTCCCTTCTTGGACCCTTCGGCCTCCCTTGTTGGGGAGGCCTTCCTTTTCTTCCCTCCCCCCGCTGGGGGAGAGGCTTTCTTCTCCTCCTCGCCTTGGTGGGAGGAGTCGGCCTCGGATTCATCATCCGATAGCACCTGAAAACGGGAACTCTTCCGAGTCCCCGTGGCCTTCTTCTTGGCCTTCTTCTCCGGCACCACGTGGGGTGCCGGAGCCAGCAGCCCCGTTAGGCGGGCGTCCGCTGGGTCCTCTGGCAATGGGGCCGGACAGATAGTCCGTTCGGCCTTCGCTAGCCAGTCCTGTCAAAGGTAAAGGGAGTTTAGATCCCGCATAGAGTCAAACTATGGAAAACAAGTGGCAAAATCACTTACCTCGTCAGCCGGACGCTGCGAGCGGAATCCGCGATCTTCGGTAGCGGATGCGGGAGCTTCGGCGCCCTTGAACAGCACCTTCCAGACATCTTCGTACGTAGTGTCGAAGAGCCCGCTCAGGGTCTGGTGCTGCGCCGGATCGAACTCCCACATGTTGAAACCCCGTCGTTGGCACGGGAGAATCCGGCGGATGAGCATGACCTGGACTACGTTGACAAGCTTGAGCTTCTTGTCCACCAGCTTCTGGATACAGGCTTGGAGTCCGGTCAGCTCCTCCGAATTCCCCCAGATCAGGCCACTCTCTTTCCAGGAGGTGAGCCGTGTAGGGATGCCGGATCTGAATTCGGGGGCCGCTGCCCAATCGGCGTCACGCGGCTCGGTGATGTAGAACCACCCCGATTGCCACCCCTTGATGGTTTCCACGAAAGTGCCTTCCAGCCACGTAACGTGGGACATCCTGCCCACCATGGCGCCTCCGCACTCCGCTTGGCTGCCCTTCACAACCTTCGGCTTGACACTGAAGGTCTTGAGCCACAAGCCGAAGTGGGGCTGGATGCAGAGGAAGGCCTCGCACACGACGATAAACGCCGAGATGTTGAGGATGAAATTCGGGGCCAGATCATGGAAATCCAGGCCGTAGTAGAACATGAGCCCCCGGACGAAGGGATGAAGTGGGAAGCCCAGTCCGCGGAGGAAATGGGGAAGAAACACTACCCTCTCATGGGGCCTGGGGGTGGGGATGAGCTCTCCCTCGTCGGGGAGCCGATGCGCGATGTCACTGGACAAGTATTCGGCATCGCGCAACTTCTGGATCTGCCCCTCCGTGACGGAGGAGGCCATCCACTTGCCTCCCGCTCCGGACATAGTTGGAGAAGGTTGAGGTGAGAAGTGCGGACTTGGGCGCTGGAGCTCGAGTTCGCAGAGATGGATAAGCCAAGGAGGAAGAAGGCGCAGGTAAAAAGGGTTGGATCTTTATCCCCTTATATGGGTGGACGAAACATGCGTCCCCACCAGCCTGGTAAAACTCGCTTATCTCCCAAGCGTCACAATCAATGGCGCGGTTGGGTTACCCACGTCCGTATTGATGGGAATCCCGAAATAAGGGGAACACGATCTCTGCTTCGACAAGACGTGCCAAGGAAACCGCCTCGCTAAACGCGTTGAGGTGGAACAATAAAAACAATTCGAGTAAAGGCTTGGAAGTGGTGTGACGTCACGCCACAGAATACGTCAGCAGATTGATCTTGTGTAATATTATTCTCTCTATGGTGGTATGTGGAATTTATTTTTGCAGAGCCGGACACTATCCTGGTGTTCACAATCTTCTATAAATTATTCGGAGGAGGAACCCGCCTTGCAATGCCGAAGACAATATGCGCGCCGGACTCGTCGTCATTGAAGCCTGGTTCAGGGGCTACTGAGGGAGTTCCGGACTAGGGGGTGTCCGGATAGCCGAACTATCATCATCGGCCGGACTCCAAGACTATGAAGATACAAGATTGAAGACTTCGTCCCGTGTCCGGATGGGACTTTCCTTGGCGTGGAAGGCAAGCTTGGCGATACGGATATGTAGATCTCCTACCTTTGTAACCGACTCTGTGTAACCCTAGCCCTCTCCGGTGTCTATATAAACCGGATGGCCTTAGTCCATAGGACGAACAACAATCATACCATAGGCTAGCTTCTAGGGTTTAGCCTCCTTGATCTCGTGGTAGATGTACTCTTGTAACCCACATCATCAATATTAATCAAGCAGGACGTAGGGTTTTACCTCCATCAAGAGGGCCCGAACCTGGGTAAAAACATCGTGTCCCTCGTCTCCTGTTACCATCCGCCTAGACGCACAGATCGGGACCCCCTACCCAAGATCCGCCGGTTTTGACACCGACAATGGTTTTTTATGAGGGCGTTACCAGTAACCCCCTGTCTTAATGTACTTTAAACTCTGCATAACTGAGGGCCGGAGGGGTCTGGCGAAATCTATATAAGCCACCCCCTCCTCAGTGTAAAGGGTTCACACCCCTATAACTCATATACACAGAAACCAGTCGACCGCCTCTGGGCTCCGAGACGTAGGGCTATTACTTCCTCCAAGAAGGGCCTGAACTCGTTAAACACTCGTGTGTACAACTACTCCATAGCTAGGATCTTGCCTCTCCATACCTACCCCCCATTCTACTATCAGACTTAGAACCACGACAGTCGAAGCTGACGTGAGGCATATGAAAAAACTCTTCCTTCTTGCATAACAACGCCTCCAAGTCCGTGATGAGAAGTGTTGCAATATACTTGGAAATCCTTGCGTATATTCAGGAAAATTAGCACTGGGCTTTAACCAAATGTTTCTTCAACTCCTGAAAACTGGCCTCATAATCCTCGGTCCAATTAAACTTGGTGTCTTTCTTCAATAACTCCATGGGCTTCACGATCTTGGAGAAATTCTCAATAAATCTCCGATAACAACCTGCAGTCCAAGGAAACTATGTATCTCTCCAACTAAGGTGGGTGCCAACCATTCGGTGACGGTTGCAACCTTGGTAGGGTCTACTGCTATCCCTTCTCCTGATATAACGTGCCCGAGAAATCCGACTTCCTTCAACCAAAACTCACATTTGCTGAACTTGGCATGTACCTGATGTTCCATGAGCTTCTCGAGAACCAAGCAAAAATGTTCCTTATGCTCTTCTTCATTCTTAGAATAGACCAATATATCGTCAATGAACACCACGACGAACTTGTCCAAGAACTCCATGAACACCTTGTTCATCATACTCATAAAATAGGCAGGGGCATTAGTCAAACCAAATGACATAACTGTATACTCATAAATTCCATACCTTGTGGTAAAAGCTGTCTTAGGTATATCCTGCTCTCGGATCTTCAACTGGTGATATCCCAACCGAAGATCGATCGTGGAGAAAACTTTAGCTCCCTGCAACTAGTCAAACAAATCATTAATCATCGATAGAGGGTATTTTTTCTTGATCGTCACCTCATTCAACACATGATAATCAACAACCATCCTCAAGGACCCATCCTTCTTCTCAACAAGAAGCATTGGGGCCCCCCACGGTGATGAACTTGGTCGAATATAACCTTTCTCCAATAATTCCTTAATTTGCTTCTTAATTTCCTCCAGATCATTGGCGGGCATCCGATACGGTCTATTCGATATTGGTCTTGTGCGTGGCAACAACTCAATCAAAAACTCTATGTCTCGGTCTGGGGGCATGCCTGGTAATTCCTCCGGGAATACATCAGGATAATCCTTAACAACTGGTACTTCCTCTTGAACAACTCCCGAAAGGGAATTCACCCGAGTTCTCCTTGGCGCATGCCTAGACACATACTTGATCCGTTTTCCCTCTGGGGTGGTGATAAGAATCAATTTACTGGCACAATCGATGTTTCCCTCGTACTTGGATAGCCAATCCATGCCTAGGATCACATCCAATACTTATGAATCTAGGATAATGAGGTCTATGGGGAAAACGTGTCGACCTAGGGTTAATGGCAACTGATAACATCCCCGACTAGCCATATACTCCGCTCCTGGGGAACTCACTAACATAGGTGACTTAAGGGCTACGGTTGGCAACTTAAACTTGTCCTCAAATCCCCTTGATATGAATGAATGCGATGCACCAGTGTCAAGAAGAACAAGAGTTGTAAATGCATTTATCAAAAACTTGCCGACAACTGCGTCGGGCTGCTCGTCAACTTCCTCCACATTGATGTGATGCACCTGACCTCTGGTGAAAGGGTTGGGCTTCTTTCTAGAGCTTCCATTGCCATTTCCATTCTTTGCCTTAGGACATTCAATGGCGTAGTGTCTAGTCTTCCCGCACTTGAAACAGGTAATGTGACTCAGATCTTTCTTTGCAGGTGTCGCGGGGTTGGAACGACTCTGAGTGTTGCTTCCTCCATTCCCATTACCATTCTTAGGGCCGCTATGGTTGTGTGAACTTCCTCCATTGTGTGAATGGCCACCATGGTTATGTCCTCCATGAGTATGATGAGTGTGTCCTCTCGAGTACGGGGAATAGCGAGGCTTCTGCTGAGCTCCCGAGTTGTACTTACCCTGTCCATACTTCCGCTTGCGGGTCTCTATCTGCTGCTTCTTGCCTTCAATCATGAGGGCCCTGTCTACCAGATCCTGGTAGTTGTTGAAGGTTGCCACCATCAATTACATATTCAGCTCATCATTGAGTCCCTCAAGAAATTTCTCCTGCTTCACAGCATCGGTGGCCACATCATCTGGGGCATAGCGTGCTAACTTGCTAAACTCATCCACATACTGCCCCACCGTGCGGTTTCCCTGGCGTAAGTTGTGGAACTCACGCTTCTTCAAACTCATGGCTTCAGCTGAGACATGTGCGGTGCGGAAGGCCTGCTGAAATTGATCACATGTAATTGTAGCAATGGGATAGGTGGCGGTGAAATTCTCCCACCAGGAGGCTGTGGGTCCATCAAGCTGATGTGCGGCAAATCGCACTCTCTCCACATCTATGCATCTAGTAGTTGTTAGCTCCCCCCCCCCCGATCCTGCGAAGCCAATCATCAACAATAATCGGCTCGGTGCTGCTAGAGAACATCGGTGGGTTCAACCTTAGGAAACGGGCTAGGTTGTCGACTGGGGGTGGTGGCGGTGGGTTGTTGTTGTTGTTGCCTTGGTTCTGGATCATCATTTGCATCAAGGCATTCTGTTGTTGGATCAATTGGGTGAGCGCTGACGGGAAAGTGAATCCGCGCTCCCATCTCAGAGGCATCGTATGGGTTAGAGGGGTGAGAAAACAGAATAGAATAAGGTCTAATGAGGGATTTCACTACCCATATGCAAATGAGACAAATACATTCAATTCACACCACTAAAATTCAAACAAGATTCACGCAATCGATCTAAGCTACTATTACAAAATCTCACGAAGGATTTCTAACTACTTGGAAGAACTCAAATAGTAGTATGGTGGTCGTCTAGAAGTTTTGGTCGGTGAAAGACTCCATTGGATCATAATCATGATCTCTAGCATCATCATCACTGTCTTCGTCCTCATCACTGTCTTCATCTTCATCACTGTCTATGTCATCTAGTATGATGTAGTCGTCTTCATGAATATGCACTTCACGTTCTTGTTTCACTTCGGGTATTCCTAGCCTCCTCTTCAAGTCTTCATTCTTCTCAAGTAGCACATCAATTTCCTCTTCATATCCATCATAGGTTACCTTGAGTTCCTCTTCTAGCTCGATATTGGTGGTCATCACCTTCTTGGTCTTCTTCATGATAGCACACATATGATTCTCATACCGAGGAATGTTTTGATCCATCTCCTGTATGTATGCTGCAATAGATCCATCCTTCCTGGTGCGAATCATCTCCCATTGCTCATCCCGGGGCCCACATATCTGGTAGACGGTGTCTTCAAGATCCTTGTCGTACACCTCACAAATGCGTCCAAAAGTGATGTGAGCTGCCATGCTCTTTCCTAAGCTCCAAGTTGGTGCATCCAAGGTAAACTCGATGGACTCGGCAGTTGGTGCAAAAGTCCTTCCCAGAACATGAATTTTGATGAACCTTGGTAGACCGATGTTCAGGTATTTCGTGACTTCCTTCAAGTGTCGTCCGAATGGGGTGTCGTCATCCGGCTGAGTGAACTTGCTCCTAGGGTCCGACATCTATAGAGTAGAAATAGAGGAGAATTATAAATGAATAGAGAAGAGTATCTTGTGGCTTTTACTAGTGGTTGCATTCTACAGTCAGCGTGTGCTCTGATACCATCTTGTAGCCACCCGATCCCAATGGATCGAAGTCTCTGTGCTTAAGTGTCATCCTTGGATTGGTGTGGTGACACACACAGTACTCGCGGAATTATAATAGAGTTCACTCACACACTTATTACATCGAGGTCCTCATAAAGAGTATTTATCATAATGATATGGCTGAAGGCCATCTAATAAGATAACTGCGGAAGCTTCAAAGATAAATGAGTCCATCAGCTCCACAACAATACTGAGTGCATGACAACAACCTAGGGCACCTTATTCTTCGTCGGAAAACTCTGCAACATGAGATGTTGCATCCATGTAGGTCAGCACATGGAATATGCTGGCAAAGTCACACTATAGAGCAATGAATGAAAGAGACTATAACTACATGCATATTTGGCTAGTGGAGGCTCTAAGTTTAATTTTTGCATAAAGCTAGTTTTTTCCTATAACAAAGGAATAAATTTTATTTTACTACCAAGTTTATGCCATTATTGAGAAGGTTCCTCCAACTCAATCCCAAAATTACCAAGTATAAAATAATCAACCCAATACATTAATTAAAGAGTGATGATACCAACAAATAATTCACTTCCAGATACTCAAATTTTCCATAACCGGGGACACGGATAATCATGATTAGTTTGTACACTATGCAGAGGTTTTGCGCACTTTTCCCCACAAGACTCGACCGCATCCATGATCGGAAGATCGAGACATAGCCTTTCTGAAGTATTTACTCTTTACTCTAGGTAGACCGGTACACCTACTTTCCCCTACATCTGTTAGTCTACCACTGAAAGAGGTCACACAACTTACTCAACTATGCCAGAGCCCATAATGGCTTGTGGCTGCAGACGGAAGTTTCTAGGCATGAAATATCATATGATCCCTTTGAGCCTGGGTGGCGGGCTTAGGGTAATCACACGGGTACTCAGGGATTCCCTTGGGCAAGCACTGGATTCTCCAGGTGCCCCAAACAATCCACCCAGATGTGTATTAAAGTTACCACCTTATGTTGTCCCAAAATTATTATCTCTCGCACCTTGCATGAATCTCACATACCAATCGCCGTCTACGAGCATGGCTAAGCAATCTGCATAACATATATTCACGAGGTGATCAAAGGTAATAGGTTCCTACCTCATGAACTACATAACAAAACCACATGTTCCCAATCCTACTCATGCAAATCTTTGAGGGTGAAACTAATGCATAGTAAAAACTGGGTATAAAAGAGTATGATCAAAGTGTAACTTGCCTTGCTGATGACCGTAAAACTCTAGAGATGCGTAGTAACAAGCTTCACACTCCGGAAAATCTATCGTGAACAAACAATAGCATACATAAGCACTCAAATAAAAGATGCAAAGAAAAACGAAGAAAAAGGATTCGAAAAACTCAAGAACAAGCAAATAACTAATCTAAATATAAAACTATTTTTAACAGTACCATAATTATGTGGATTAGGTCTTAACAAAAGGTACATGTGATTAGCTTCTATTTTCAAAAAGAATCAACTAAAACGGAGTTACAAAACTCAAGTTACAATCAAAAGAAGTTCAAATTCAAATCTGAACAAATTCAAATTGTAAACTTTCAAAAACATGTTTAAGTTGATTTACTAGATAGATGAGATCACTCTGAAGATTTTGGCGTCGGTTTCATCAAATTCAGACAAACGAGCAAAAAGTTGTGCTAGTTTGAAACACAGGGGCTAAACTGTGAATAAAAACTAGCGGATAGGTCCCTGGCAGAAAAAGAAAAGAAAAAAAGAAAAATTTAACGACGAACATTCGCTACAGAAGCTTAAACGATGAAACCATTCACTACAAAAGCTTAACTAATGAACGTTCACTAACTAAACAAAACGATTCAAAAAATGCGATCTGGATCATCAGATCCAGATCGGACGGACGAGGGGGGTCGGGGGCTACCGGTGGCGGCGGATGTCGACGGCGATGAGGCGGACGGCGGTGGCAACTTCGGCTCGGGGCTCCGGTGGCTTGCGGTGGTCGGCGGTGATGGTGGAGTGCGGCGGCGACTAGGGCAGTGGCGGCGCTTCACGGCAGCGGCGGAGGCGATGCGAGGCGGCGGCGGCGGGTTTACTTGGGAAGGAGAGAGGGCCATGGCCTCTCCTTATAAAGGCCAGGGGCGGGGCAGCTTGGAGGAGGGGCAAAGGCGGCGGCGGGGCATAGCCGAGGCAGACTCTGCGGCGGCGTCGTGCGTCGGCCGGACTCCCGGTTGGAGTCAGTCGGGGCGGGGATGGCTGGGCCGTGGCCTGGCCCGGTTGGGTGGGCCGGCCCGGTTCAACAGAGACTTAAAAAAACATTTTTTTCCAGAGAAGAAAAATACGAAAACTAATATAAATACATAACTAAAAATAACAGAAAAATTCACATAATAATATGGCCTTATTAATGACCTAGTGAACATTTTTTGGGCCTAAATGTCTAAATTAAAAATAAACTTATTAATACTAATTAATCCGTAATAAAATACATAAACTTGCAAATAAAATCAAATAAAATACTCAAAAATTCAAAAATCAATTTCCAATATTTATTTGTTGTTTTTGAAAAAGTCCTTTTATCTTCTCTCTTTATTTTATTTATTTGCAATAATTGGAAAAGAATTTTGAATAAAACAATTTGATCCCATTTTCCAAATTTTGATAAATCAAAAGTGGACTTTTGGGAAACCTCCAAATCTCTCAATTTGGTCCTTGAGTTGCTTAAGGTCCTTTGGATCAAAATTCAAATAAAACAAATAAGAGCAACATGCATAAATCATGGATGCATATGAATGATCTATAAATAACATCCAAATTGAAAATTGGGATGTTACAGGAAGTGTGTGTTTGTGGTAGGCACACTTGGCTACAGAGGTATATCGACCGGTGTGTGCCGGAAAGAAGGAGCCAGGCGGCCTACACACACCATGGGTGAACGACCTAAAGAGAAGCGAATGTGCACGATGGAGGGGACGTCGTGGGCGGGTGAGACGGGGCGGGTGTGTGCATATGCACGATAGAAAGTTAGCGTTAGCTAGCTACAAAGAGAAGTGGATCGTGAAGGTGTAAAAGATGAACAGAGATCATAACTCATTATAAAAAAGTGGATTCGGATATTTGAAGAAGATATCATAGTGTTTTAAACCGACGCATGCATGAATACATATAATGGAGATATGCATGGTGTCATTATTAATATGTTATACTACGTATAATATATAGAACATTGATTATAATTTGGGATAATGTGTGGCTATTGTAGCTCTGGACTAAATAATTTTCATAATTTAGGGGGCGGGGCACTATACCTTGTGTGATAGACATGGTGTACGTATGGAACATGGTTTAGATCATGAGTATCTAGTTAGTTCATCAAATGTACTATTATTTGGAATCAACATTAAGTGTGTTCAAAAATTTGAATTCGAGTTCATATCTATCTCTACAGTAATCAAGTGGTGTGTTGTTAAGATAATACATGAATTATGGTTTAAGTTGGCAACAATCATGACTGTAGTTTCTTATTCAAATAGAGAAACAAATTCAAATCTAGTTCGAATTGCAGCTGTAGTATAGACATTTGGAATGCACTAAAATGTTGGTATGAGTAGGTTACATGCATTATACATACAGCAGAAAATTTAATTGGACATAACATGGATTCATACATAGATTTGAATAGCAATTGTACAGTAAAATGGGACAAGACTCTCTCTTTGTGTGGTGTGAATAGCTTTATTTTTTTTCTTTTTTTCGTTGAGGGAAGTGCGAATTGATTTGGTACCGACAATATTACACGTTAGGCTTGTCCCTAAAATTCAACCCGCGCCTTGTTATATCCCGAAAATTCAGATATCGTGCTCCCAAAACGCGCGCCTTCAAAACCCGCGCCTTGCTATCCCGAAATTACAATGCGCGTGAAAACTCCCTTTAGCTGCCAAATGCCGACACGCGAAATCCCCCTTATAACCCTGAGTCGAAAGGGCCACTAGTTCAACTCGGTGGCGGTACTTTTGTAACACAACCCTAAATTTTGGACAAGCGCGTCCCTAACTCATGCCCCCCCTCCCATCGCCTCGTTTTCGCCATTCGAAATCCCAGGCCACCATAACCTCTCTGCTCCAGCTGCGAAACCCCACCCTCCTCCGTCCGCCACCTCACTGCTGCCCAACCGAAGCCTCTTCCCCAACGACATCATCCACCGCAACAGCTCGACGTCTCTCATCCACCTCCCTGGATGAGGATCCGTCATCCTGCCGGTTCAGCTGCCCCGTCCTCCACCTTCAAGGAGCTGCTTCGATGATCGTGTCGTCTATCACGGCTGCTCCATCCCAATAGCGCTCCTTAACCTGCTCCATCGGAACCGCAACATCCTCACCGACTCCTCAGACGAAGCCGAGGCCTACTCGGCGCCACCAAAGAGGTTGTACACTCATCGCATTGTACCTTCTCCTTAACTTGACCTCCCGGTGCCGATGGTGCTCCATCCCGCACCCCCATGGCGCGGCTACCTCAAAGCCGGTGCTGCGAGCGACATCTCCATGGCGGCTCTCCCCCAGCGCGAGGCTCCTTCGGCGGTGGCTTCCATACCAGCCAGATTTGCTGCTGCTGCTCCGGCTCTCGCTCGCTCGCTCGCGTTGTTGTTGCTGCTCTGGCTCTCGCTCGCGCTGCTGCTACTGCTCCGGCCCTTACTCGCTCGCTCGCGCTGCTGCTCTGCTCTCCCCCTCGCTCATGTTGCTGCTCTGCTCTTGCTCTCACTCGCGTTGTTGATGCTACTACACAGGCTGCTGCAGCTACATGTGTTGCTGCTCTGGCTCTAGTTCGCGCTGCTCCTTTAGGCGCTGCTGCTCCGGCTGCTATCTGCTAATGTGTTCCCCACTAGTCGCCTGCTGATTTAGATCATTGTTCCTCTACTACTAGTGCTCGAGCGGCCTAAACTACATGTGAAGTGCCTCTCTACTGCCAGTGCGTTCAGTTTTGACAATAAGATTCAGATTCCACAGTAAATTTCAGTTTTGACCGTTAAGTCTAGAGTCAACAGTTTTTACCTCATCTGTTGTAGTCAGGTATTTTTTAGGTGATGTAAATTTTACATCTATCACTTTTTGGTAATGTATTTTACATCATCTATTGGAGATGCTATTAGAATCCCACTTGAGATTAACGATGTCTGTCTTGTACTGCTTCAGCCTCGACGTCTTACGGCTCGCTATAGCTGCTCCAACAACGGAACCATCCATCATAAAAGAGCAGTGCCCTAGACGCTGTCGACACATTCCTTAGATCTTCCTCCACACCTCTAACAACCACCTCAGCCTCAACTTCTTCGGCGACCAACCCAATGATGCCGAAGTCGACACGGCTACGGCAAAGAGGTTGTGCACTTATCACATCACTTATTACTCTACATTCATGTCCATTCATTAGGGCTATTTTGGTTCAAAGGAAAAACATAGCAATAGGAAATTTTCCTATGGCACGCTACTATTCAATTATTCATCCATTTTGTTGAAAGGAATGGAGCAAAACATCCACTTGGACCTACTTTTCAAAATCCTATGCATCAAAACAAGACCAAGTGCATTAGTGGCAAAATATAATTCTTTTTGTACACACTTTCATATGGTTTCACTTAATTTGGCCATGTTTCTTTGCATTCCTCTGCTCTTCCAATTCCTGTGAACCAAACACCCAAGTTTACAGAAATCCTGTGTTTACAAATGCTTTGTTCCATACGTGCATTCCTATCCTATTCCGGTGTTTTTCCTATCCCTGTGTTTTTAGAATCCTACAAGCCAAAGGAGCCCTTAGAAAATTACTTCAGTTACTCGTAGGTGTCGAAGAAAACTTTGTGTGGTTTGTCCTGCTCATGCCACCACGTCGTCCACCTCACCTGCGCTGCTCCATCGACAAAAGCATCCACCAAACAAGACATCACGACTCCTCATCTTTTGCTGCCTCAGATCTCCTTCCCTGCCGCCGGCAGCCACCGCAATGACATAACCATCATTGACTCTGCAGATGAACCTGAGGAGTACACGGGTCCACAAGAGAGGTCGCACTCTTTTGTTTCTTCTTATATTATGCATTGCTTAATATTACCTGTACTTTATCATCCTGTTCACCTCTGAGACTCCAAGTCAGGTCCAAATTAATGTTCAAACTTGAGTTTTAAAATTAGTTGTGGGGCACATATCGAGGCAGCAATGAATAGTTTCTCTATCTATTATGTGGCACATATCGAGGCAATAATGAATAGTATATCTGCTTGTGTTGTTCATCTTGGGTGGGAACGAAATATTAAAGCAATCATCATCTCTATTTTATTAAATTAAAGCTATCATCAGCCTGCTATCATTATTTTTGGATCCATCCACTGGTTGTTACCATCACTCTAGATTTTTGCATGCTCTCCTTACATAATCTCACTAATTTTTTTTCGTATGCATGTCAGATATTTTACACAATCATGTTGAACATTTAGAGAAAAAGAGAAGAATTTTGCGTGGCAATACAATGTCATGCAGACATCGCTCCATGGTGGATTCAATGGCAAACCCTCCCCCCCCCTCCCAGATTGTAATCCAGAAGAAGATATCTGTTCTGAGGCGGATTCAAATGCAACTGACCACTCCTATTTACCCCCAAGGTGTTTGCTCTAACTTGGCATGATGATGTTGGTCATATCATGCATATGTTTCCTTGTAGTGCCTACCTTCGACGTCATATATGTCATGTGTTTAGTTTAGACATGTTCTGTAATGCCACCTATTTAGTTTCTATATCATATATGGGAATTATGCAGTCTCATCTCTTTTAGCCAGCCATAATATATGTGAAATAATATGCAATGCCATCCTGTTTAACTAGGCATCATATATTTGAATGATATCTTGCCCATCCTTTTCTTCATTACATTTCCATTTGTCAACAATGTTTGTACATTAAACTACTCTTCCTGTGAATCAGCCATTTGAGTGGGTGCTGGAAAAATCTGGAGTGAAAAGAAGGTCTTCAGAGCAGACAGTGCTACCTGTTGAAGCAGGTCTTGTGCTGGTTCCCAATAGCTCCTCGAGGTGGATTCAGAGGCAGATGACCAGTCCTATTCCCCCAACGAGGTGTATGTTGTAACTTGGCACGGTTATACTACTCATATCATGCATATGGTGTCTTGCATTGCATAGTTTAGACATCATATACACGATATTCAACACCATGTTCTTAGTTCAGACATCATATATGCGAATGCCCTCTGCTTAGCATATAAATCACATATGTGAATTAAATCATGCGATCTTGATTACTTAGATAACATGTATGTGAATTATGTCATGCGAACCTGTTTACTAAAGACATCATATAATTATCTCATGCCATCCTGTTTAGTTAGTCATCATATCTTTGAATTATGTCATGCTATGCTATCCAGTTTAGATAGACATCATATATGTGAAATTATGTCATGCTATCCATTTTAGTTAAACAATATACATGTCAACTATTTCATGCCCTCTTTTTTCCACACCTATCTATTGCATCTGTCTCTCATACAATGTCTGTACATTCAACTATGTTTCCTGTTTATCAGCCATTTGAATTGGAGCCGGTGATGGCAGTATACAGTAGAGTAAAAATATGGTATTCAAATAAAACAGTGCTACCTCTTGGTGGAGATAGCACCCCGGTTGTACATGCACGAGAACCAACCCTACCACACATAACCCAGACTCTCGCAGATTGTACCCCTACTGCGATGGACAAAGAACCAGCTTCACCCAATCTAACCCCAAGCCCAGCAGATAGTAACCCAGTTCCTATTGACACAACACCATCTCCACCACAGAGCTCCTAAACAAGAGCAGTTAGTAAGGCGGCTCTAGTGCCCAAAAGCGCCAGTACTACCACAGCGAACCCCAACTCCACCAGTTAGTACACCCATTCCTGTGGAGGAAGCACAACCATCAATTCGTAGTTTAGCATCTATCGCATTTGATGTTGTTAAATCCTATGTGCGTATCTTCCCATCATGAAAATATTATACTGAAGATAAAGGAAAATGACAGTTGTAGGTGTTTGTCCATGAATTATGTGTAATTAATGTTATTCATGTCAATTACCTTGCTTTATCCCATACATTCTACCTCCATGATGGTTATAATACAACAATTTTTCCCATTTTTCACTATAGAGAAGGACCTATTTGGAAACACTGGATGAGGCAACTTGTGCTAACACCTCTGCTATCTTCAAGAATGCTTGGTGGCAGTATCGTAATTACCTAAAGAAAACATACTTCAGTGGCAAAGAAACTCATCAAATTCCCTTACGTTCTCCTGAGACACATTTACTGGATGATGACTGGGAACGCCTTGTTCTGTACTGGTCCCGAACCAAGAATGTGGCAAGGTCTATGAGCTCATTTTTTATTTTTAAGTACTATATGTCTGCGTCTTATTGTACTCTGTTCATGTACAACAAGTGCTTAAACGTGAAGAACAACTGTTCTCATTTAAGATTCTATTGCTATCCTGCATACTACTTTGCTCTTGTATCACTGTGTTTACTTATACAAACTTATTTTTAAATTGAAGGATCCAATCGAAACTCCAATGGCACAACAGGTATGTCTATGCATGTTTGTTTAACTGGTTTGCTCTTATAAATAGCTCTATTGATTTAAATTCCAATTGTGTATACAGTTGACTTCTCATATCATGCACATTACTCGCATCACAAGAGAGCCAATAGTGTTGTTGTACATGTAGACCCGTGGTACCCACCTAAAATCTTGTTATGCCGTGTAGTTTCCCACGCTTTGTATTCTTTCAGTGCTGCTTTGTCTTGAACTGATATTATTTGAATCGTGTCTCTATTTTGATTTGGCAAGACAATACAGTGACCATACGACATAGATATATGTGTGTTTGATGCTTTTATTATGTACTACTTGGCAATAGAAGACTTGGTAGTTTAATCCTATCCACCTTACTAATGAACCGGTTCACCCGAATGAGTTTCATATACTAGTACATGCTAAACCTGTTATGTGTTTGCTTGTTTCTTCTTTTAGAATGCTGACAGAATATTGGGGAAGAGTGCCTTATTAAGCAATGGTAAAGGAAGTAATGCAGATAAGGTTTAGGATAGTGAGACATGCTTGTTGGTCTCCAACAAAGCTGATAAAACAACTTAGGAAAACTATCTTGAAGATAGTGACACAACCCCAAAGTCCTGTCTTGGTTTAGTGTTCGAGTTACTGGACACTACCACTGGGACAAGCTATTCAAACTCACTGTCTGAATTAGTTCGGTTTCTTGAGTCTCAACTACCAGCTGGAAGACATCGATCAACGGTGCTGCGACAAGAAGCCGAAGGACTGCGGAAGTCCCTGGAGTATTGAGATGCATACTTTCTAGTGCAACAGCAAGCGTTGGAGGATTTTAGCACCAAACGGGACGAAGCTAATAAGCTTGCTAAGCTTATTGCCAGCATGGTGGATACCCAGGATAACATTTCTTGTGCTCTTCTGAAGTTGTTTCAGTTATGGACTTGTTTTGCTGCTGCGTTTATTTGCACTGCTGGGCAATTTAGACGGCCAGTGTATGTAATATGCTGCTTTGTTCCCTATATTTGCACCGGTGGCGAACTTTGATGCCCAGTGGATGTAATATGTGTAATAGCTGTAATAGTCTAGTGTTAGTTGCTTGCTTATTTATTTCCTTATTTTCTTGTTTAGTTGTTTTCTTGTAGTCACTGCAGTTCTTTTTCTGTGTTTCTCTGGTGGCCTATTTTTATAACTAGGCCACAATAACCATGGCAACACACGGACTGTTGTAACCATGGTCCTGCTACCTTTTGTAGTGACCACGGCCATCCACGGGCTGTGCGATCCATGGGCCTTCTACGGGTCGGACGATCAATGGGCCTTCTACGGGTCGTAGGATCCATGCGCCTTCTACAGGCCGTAGGATCCATGGGCCTTCTATGGGCCGTCTAATCTATGGGCCTTGTACGGGTCGTATCATCGTTTTGCCAAACATGGTCGTACTATTCGTGGACCAACAACGGTCCGCAATATGAGCCGTAAACGGGCTAGAGTGGAAATCGTACGTTTTATGGCCTGACCATAACGGGCAGTTAATAGGTCGTATTGGATGACACTATGAAACGGCCCAACGGATTAACGGACCACAAACAACTGATTGTAACCATGGGCTGAATTTGGCCCACAAGCAGAAAAGGCCAGTAACGGGCTGTAAGTAGCCGAATGTTGGAAATGAGCCCAAGAATAAATGGGCCCTGAGAAGTCCGAAAGGTAACACGGGCTGGAAACGGCCCAATGGAATAATGGGCTGTTAATGGGTATAAAGCAATACACTTTTATTACGGGCCAGTTTCACCATGGACTGTTAATGGGCCAAGAGTTACAAAGGTACTCACATGGGCCGAAAGACGTCATGGGCCATACATGGGCCGGAAGTTACAATGGGCTGGAATCATATTGGACAGCCTAGATGACGCTACTAGGCCAAATTCCGGTAGGCCGTAACGGACCGTGAGTTAGCAGGCTGTAAATTGGCTATATGCGAACAGGCCGTTAACAGGCTTTCCGTGGGCCAGCCCGCTACCTTTTGACCAAGTCAAACGGGCTGGCCTTTTCACCAGAATGGGCCTCTGTTGGGCCATGCCACGTGTCGATGTATCATAGGCGCCTTCTATCCAATGAGTGGATGACATCTATCCCAACGGTGAGCCAACACATGGTTCCTCCGGCCAATGAGAAATTTACACGTGGAAAATCCCCATTGGTCATGGCTGTTAGCGGGTTATCGGATCCAAAACCGGACCCGATAGCTTAAGGGTGACCCGTTACAGTGGATGCCACGCATCGGTAACCCTTGATGAAAGCACTTCCATGACGCGCGATTTATTGTCATGGAAGTGGACACTTCCGTGATGATAATTTTGATAATGTCATGGAACACTTCTACGACAACCCATGTATGACAATCTTGATTCTGTCATAAAATTGTCATGGATGTACATGCATGACAGAAAACGTGACCTACTGTGACAAACACGTATCATCATGGAAGTGTATTTTTTTGTAGTGAGCAGCCCCGTCATCGCCACTCCCTCCGATGGGGCGCTTCGGTGGCATCCTCATACACTAACAAATTTGAGGACTGAGAGCGGCATCGAGGATGCGGGAAGAGAGAGAGGATTGTGTCGATGGGGGCGCGGTCGCTCATGTGCGCCATTAATACAGACCAGTGGGAGCGAGGCGGGCGGCGGTCAAAGGCTATCTCGCTTCCCGGTGAGAACATTCGCTTAATCTATGAATGAAATCTATGCTTAATTACTGAATTTTAGTTGCAAAAAGTAGATAGTGCTAGTGATTTTTAGCTGCATATTTTGACAAATCGCAGTGTTACAAGGTTGACAAATGGCAATGTTACTAGATCAACAAATGTCAATCTTTCCAGTTTGACAAATGGCAACATACCCAATATGACAGATGCAAATCTTACCAATGTACGTGGTTGCACACGGGTCATCCAAAACAACCGTTTGCATTAAAGGAATGTACAAATCCTGCTCTGCACTTTTTCTCTTGGCTTAGCGCCAAAGTCTGGCTTTGCATACTGTATTCAACCTGAACTGTTTGCGTTGAAGAGATGCACAGATCCTGAGTTGAACAGCTCACACGCTTCCCGGTGCCCCTGCGCATTGAATTTCACACGAGTTTTGGATTTACTAGAATTTAAAAACAAAGTATCTCAACATTTTGCCGGCAATCAACAGTGCCCTGGTGTTTGAAATTCATTCCCATTTCTTGGATGGGACCTAAGCATGCATAGGGGACCCAAGGACACAGATTTTATTTTTCAACCAATTTATATGCACTGGAGCATGTGCATGTAGTTCAAATTTGAATTATGCACATAAAATGCCTAGAAAACCCAGTTAATGTATAAAAATGTCCAAACGAACCCCCAAAAATTACAAAATTTAACACAACACTCCTGTTGTTCTATGTTGACACTAGCAAATTTTTGAAAGCAATAAGAGGCAACAGATATCGTTTCGTCCCCAAAGGTGAAACATTCCCTATCAAAATCATCAGGCTTGTTGTGAGAAGCTCTGGTTTGTGAGAAGCTTATACCCAAACCTGCCCCAAATGGGACAAAAAATTTACCACGGTATGTTGATGCCGCTCCATGATAGCATGCCAAGTTTCATGAATTTCAGACGACTTTTGGATTTACTAGAATTTAAAAACCAGGTATCTCAATGTTTGCAGCCGAGTGACAGTGGCAGGGTGTTTGACATTCATTCCCATTTCTTGCATGGGACCTAAGCATGCACCCAAGGACACATCTTTGAATTTTCAACAAATTTATATGCATTATAGCATGAGCCTGTAGTTCAAATTTGAATTATGCACATAAATGCATTGAAAACTCAATTAATGTATAAAAATGTCCAAACGAACCCTGAAAAATTCCAAAATTTGATGCAACACTCCTGTTGTTTTATGTTGTACACTAGAGAAAAAATTGAAAGCGATAAGAGGCAACGGATATTGTTCCATCCAGAAAAGTGAAACTTTCCCTACCAAAACCATCAGGCTTGTTGTGAGAAGCTCTGGTTTGTGAGAAGCTTATACCCAAACCTGCCCCAAATGGAAAAAAATTACCACAACATGTTGATGTCGCTCCATGATAGCATGCCAAGTTTCATGAATTTTAGACAAGTTTTGGATTTACTAGAATTTAAAAACCAGGTATCTCAATGTTTGCGGCCAAGTGACGGTGGCAGGGTGTTTGACATTCATTTCGATTTCTTGCATGGGACCTAAGCATGCACCCAAGAACACAAATTTGAATTTTCAACCAATTTTATATGCATTAGAGCATGTGTCTGTAGTTCAAATTTGAATTATGCACATAAATGCATAGAAAACTCAATTAATGTATAGAAATGTCCAAATGAACCCCGAAAAATTCAAAATTTTAACATAACACTCCTGTTGTTGTATGTTGTACACTAGAGAAAAAATTGAAATCAAGAAGAGGCAACGGATATCGTACCGTCCAGAAATGTGAAACATTCCCTATCGAAACCATCAGGCTTGTTGCGAGAAGCTCTGGTTTGTGAGAAGTTTATACCCAAACCTGCCCCAAATGGACAAAAAAAAATTGCCATGGCATGTTGATGCCACTCCATTATAGCATGCCAAGTTTCATGAATTTTAGACGAGTTTTGGATTTACTAGAATTTAAAAACCATGTATCTCAATGTTTGCGGCCGAGTGACGGTGGCAGGGTGTTTGACATTCATTCTCATTTCTTGCATGGGACCTAAGCATGCAACCAAGGACACATATTTGAATTTTCAACCAATTTATATGCATCAGAGCATGTGCCTATAGTTCAAAATTGAATTATGCACATAAATGCATAGAAAACTCAGTTAATGTATAAAAGTGTCCAAACGAGCCTCGAAAAATTCCTAAAATTAACACAACACTCATATTGCTCTATGTTGATACTAGAAAAAAATTGAAATCAATAAGAGGCAACGGATATCGTTTTGTCCACAAAGGTGAAACATTCCCTACGGTAACCATGAGGCTTGTTGTGAGAAGCTCTGGTTTGTGAGAAGCTTATATACCCCAACCTACCCCAAATGGGACAATATTTTTACCACTGCATGTTGATGCCGTTCCATGCTAGCATGTCAAGTTTCATAAATTCGGACGCGTTTTCCATTTACTAGATTTAAAAACCATGTATCTCAATGTTAGCGGCCAAGCAACGGTGGCAAGGTGTTTGACATTCATTCTCAATTCTTGCACGGGACATAAGCATGTAACCATGGACACACATTCCAATTTTGAACCAATTTATATGCACTGGAGCATGTGCATGTAGTTCAAATTTGAATTATGCACATGAATGCATAGAAAGCTCAGTTAATGTATAAAAATGTCCAAGTGAACCCCAAAAATCCCATAAATTTACACAACACCCGTGTTGTTCTATGTTGACATGAGAAATTTTTTAAAGTAAGAAGAGGTGACAGATATCGTCTCGTCCCCCAAGGTGGCATGTTCCCTACCGAAACCATCATGCTTGTTGTGAGAGAAGTTGTGGTTTGCGAGAAGCTTATACCCAAACATGCCCCAAATGGGACAAAAAATTTACCACGACATGTCGATGCCGTTCCATGATATCATGTCAAGTTTCATGAATTTCAGACGAGTTTTCGATTTACTAAAATCTTAAAACCATATGGGATTGCGAGAAGCTTATACCCAAACATGCCCCAGAAGGGATTGAAGCCATCAGAACACCCCTCCCTGATGCAGGATGGTCGAAACCCTAGATCCACCGAAAAACCAAATAACAGGAATAAAATGCATAAGAACACATATACCAGAAGTAGATGCATCTACAAACAAACCACAGTTCTAAATCAACTCAAACAAGGACAGAACCCTAGATTTTAAGAACTAAATCGCATGAACCACTAGCTACATAGCCATGAACACAACAAATAGACCCAAGGGAAATGCAGTTGCAGAAGACTAAAGTTAAATCTTGCACAAAGAGGAAATTCCAAACCATCTACACATTCTCTACAAGAACACTACCAACCCTTGGATGCAAACATCAGAATAGAGGGAGAGGCTAATGTGAGAGCATAAGAGGCACAGGAGGAGATGCTGCCTAGATCTGGAGCAAATAAAAGCGGGCGGTGGAGGGAGGCAATAGTTTGTACCTATCCATAGGGCCCTGATGCGCATGACCCCGCGATGGTTCTTTGTCCCCACGACACCATGAGAAGTTCCAGAGTGCACGAATGGTTGCTAGCTTCAATTTGAGGCAGAAATAGGGCGAGTGGGGGGGAGCGCGGGGCACGGGGAGTGGGGATGAAGCGACGGTTTCTCAACCCACTCGCGACAGGAGAAAGCGCCGCTGAATCCAGAGGGGAGGAGGGAGACGGCAGTGAGACTGAGGAAGACGAGAGAGAGAGAGAGAGAGAGAGAGAGAGAGAGAGGAGATTCCTGACAAGGGTGGGAGGGGTGACGGCAAATAAATGCAGAAAACACCCTCCACTACAGAATAAATGCAACGTTTGCACACCACTACAACATAAATGCAATATTTCAACAGTAAATAAAATAAAATAAAAACAAATAAAAAAGAAGCATGTCATAGCAGAGATTAAATAACATTCTGTATAAGTATTTGATGTTACAAACGTCTCGGAGAAAAAATACCATATTAATAAATATAAAAAGATTAGCTATGTACTACTAAAAGATAGAAAAAACAAATTAAAAAAACCTTAGTAACCAAGAACAAAACAAAGATCAATTTAGAAACAAAAGAAGTTCATATACACAAACAAAGGAAGCCCACATACAAAAGCAGGAAACACTCCCCCTCCCCTCCCCCTGCTCGGCCTCGCGCTAACACGGTAGTGCGCGCTTGGTTGACAGGCGCTATGCGGTTATTCTGTTTCCACCCCCCACACACGCACCCTAGAGCCACACCCCTAAGATAGATAGTGGGGTCACTGATGTGACGGACTCACCTTCGCATGCGACGACGCGGCACGCCGCGTTGTCGCCTGCTTCGGCTCGTCCCTGACTCAACACGGCAGAGCGCGCTTGGTTGACAGACGCAATGTGGTTATTCTGTTTCCACTCCCCGCCACACCCACCCCAGAGCCACACCCCTAAGATAGATAGTGGGGTCACTAATGTGACGGACTCGCCTCTGCATGCGATGACGCAGCACGCTGTGTCGTCGCCTGCTCCGGCTCATTCCTGGCTCTCCCCCACAGGGGGAGGGGAGGGGGTCCTTCCCCCTCCCCCTGCTCGGCCTTGCGCTAACGCGACAGTGCGCGCTTGGTTGACAGGCGCAATGTAATTCTAAATG
>NC_057798.1:425578690-425598759 GCF_018294505.1 Triticum aestivum | reverse complement strand
CACAGAAATTCCCCCCAAATGCGATTCAACCGCCCTTCGGCCAACTAGCCAATAATATTCCGCAAACCCCCTCCCACCATTCCCCCTTCACTCCATTCGCTCCGCCAAAGCCTCGCTCCCCGCCGCGCCGATACGTCGGTGCCACGGTTCGTCGAGGGAACGCATGGCGATCCTCTCGCTCCCACAATATGCTCTCGTAGACTGTCGTCCTCTAGCCATGCTGCCACCTCTGGCTACGTTCTTGTGGAGGCGCACAGTGGTCAGCACCGCCACCGCTGGCGATGTTCGTGTGGAGACGCACGGCAGTCAGCTTCTCCCACGGTACGCACATTCTAGACTGAGGCCCCGTTCATGTCGGTGTAGCGCTGAATGTTGGCTGATAGACGTTGTTAATCTCATTGTTTGCCGAAGTAGTTACTGTCAATATGCTCTGCTTAAGAAGCTTCCTTGCCCTGTTCTGCACTCAATCTGCTTAGCTGAGATGGCATGCCAAGGCCGATTAGTTGCTAAAATATCCTGCCATATATTTATTGTGATGTATATTGCCATGGTCTAGTAGCCAATTTGTTAGGTGAAATAGCTCTACACCATCCTCGATCTTTGTTGCTGCGATTGCCTTCGATAGTTCGATGGTTGTGTGCCCGGCCTCATTGACTGCTAAAACAGCCTGCCATAATTTAGCACTCAAATTTGTTTGCTGAATTAGCTTTACATATATTTCGTTACTTAGATCTGATCGTCCAAATATCTTTCCATAGCTTTAGACATCGACCTAGGTATTTTTCTTTCTAGATTTAATAAAAAAGCATATATGTTTTTCCTGTAATATCTAGTTGAGGAACTAATTTGTATGTCTAACAGATGGACATGACTTGGATAACTTCTGCTCAAAGATTCACCGCTGCATATGTCGAGGGGGTTGAAAACTTCATGAACTTTATCATAGCTGAGTACGGTGGTCCGAAATCAGATGTGCTCTGCCCGTGTAGCAGTTGTATGAATTCAGTTACAAGGCCCCAGTCAACTGTGCAAAATCATCTACACTTGTATGGGATGTCGGTCACATATACTAGGTGGGTTCATCATGGTGAAGCTGTGAACGTCAATGTTATTGACTACGTGGAAGCAGCAGATCACCATCTTGATCTGCCTGATGCTCAGGTGGAAGAGGAGGAGGAGGTGGTGGTGGCGGAGCCAGTGAGTTTGACCAACATTGAAACAATGCTACGAAATGCTCGTGCATTCCGTGAACTTTCACCTGCAGAAGAAAAACGGTGGGCCCGCATGTTGGAACAATGCAACGTGGTTGTCACCCCAGGAAATAAGCTGTCAGTATTCTTAGCTATGGTCACCTTTCTTCAGGTGAAGACATCTGAGCGGATGACCAACAAATCATTCGATGCGATGTTGGCTACTTTCCGCAAATCTTTCCCAGATGCGTCTGAGCTGCCACACACCTACAGTAAAATGAAGAATTTCCTTCGTGCAGTTGGAATTGGATATGATATGATCCATGTTTGTAAGAATAATTGTGTTCTGTTCCGAAAGGATTATGACAACTTAAGTGAATGCCCGAAATGCAAATCAAGATGGAAAGATGGCAATGCTATGAAGAGGATTTCTCATAATGTTCTGAGACATTTTCCAATTACACCAAGATTGCAGAGGTTGTTTCATGATGCTAAAACAAGAGAGGATGTACTGTGGCATTCTAGGAACCAGGAGTACAGAGATTAGAATGTAATGAGCCATCCATCTCATGGTAGTGAGTGGAAAAGCTTCAATGATAAACACAAAAAGTTTGCTGCTGACCCGAGAAACATTAGACTTGGTTTAGCTTCAGATGGATTTAACCCATTTGGCCACCAGAGCGCCACATATAGCATGTGGCCAGTGCTTGTTATCCCTTACAAGATGCCTCCAAATGTCTGCACCAAAGAATCAAACTACATGATGGCCTTGCTCATCCCAGGTCCAAAAAGTCCTGGAAATGATTTTGATTTGTTCATGGAGCCTCTTGTGGAGGAGCTTCAACAACTATGGAAGGGTGTTCTCACTCGAGACCTATATAGTAGCCCACCAGCTGATTTCTTTCTGCGTGCTGTTATAATTTGGTGCATCCATGATTATCCGGCTTTGGGCACTATGTCAGGGCGAACGGCACATGGTTACAATGCATGTGTTCGCTGTGACAGGAATCCGCTGTCATACTCAATACTTAGCAAGATCTGTTACATTGGACACCGCCGTTTCCTTGCGAAGGACAAGTCGCATCCTAGAAAATACCGAAGACATGTGTCCAATGCAAAGCATGAAAACCGTGATGCGCCAAAGAGGCTCGCCGCCGATAAGTTGCAAGTGGAATTAGAGAAGGTCAGGCATATTACACCAGGAAACCATCCTGGTAATGGTAGCGGAAAAAGGAAGCATGGCAGGGCAGAAGACAGATTATTGTTTACCCGCAGGTCCACTTTGTGAGACTTGGAGTATTGGAAAGATTTGGATCTACGGCATAATCTTGATGTGATGCACATCGAGAAAAATATATATGAGAGCATTATCGGCACACTTCTTAATATTGAAGGCAAGATGGAAGATACCTTAAAATCTAGGATGATTTGACACACCTGGGTATCAGAAAGGATTTGCAGGTGCAAGATGAAGGTAAACCACGGGATATGGCACCAGCTGTGTACATCTTGGACAAGGTAAAAAGAAACGAATTCTGCAAGGTCCTGTCACGTGTGAGATTCCCACATAGATTTGCTTCCAACCCTGAAAGGAGAGTCAGTGCAGATGGAAACAAGGTACAAGGGTTGAAAACTCATGACTGCCACGTCCTAGTTCAAAGGGTTGTACCTGTTATCCTTAGAGGATTGGGCCGCCCTGACTTATACAGAGCAGTTGCAGAGTTGGGACAATTCTTTTGGGAACTCTGCAGTAGAAATATCAGGATAGATGCTTTGGAGCGTCTTAGAGACAAGATACCAACTATCCTATGTGACCTTGAGAAGATATATCCTCCAGCCTTATTTGATGTGATGGTGCATTTGGCTATTCATCTACCTGATGAGGCACTACTTAGAGTTCCAGTACAGTATGGCTGGATGTACCCTATTGAAAGGCGGCTAGGCACTTTCAAGGGCTATGTTAAGAACAGAGCTAGACCCGAGGGTTCCATTGCAGAGGCCTACATTGCTATAGAAGCGTTGACATTCTGCTCAAAATACATTGAAACAGCTGATCAGCTTAGTGAAAGTGCAACTATCCCTAGGTGGTTTTGGTAATTCCTAACAACATATAGCTCATTGAGCTAATGCTACGTCAAGTTAAATATTTCAGGAAAGCTCAGTGATTGGCATGGCATGGATGAGAAAAGTGGAACCCTCAAAATGCTAAGGACAAAAGGATTGGCTCAAGCTCAAAGCTCAGGAATCTACATTTTATATTTTAGTGATCCAATATCACATTGAGTCTATAGGAAAAGCCAATACTATCAAGGAGGGATGAGGTGTTGCTTAATGGCTTACTTGCTCAAAATGCTTAGTGATATGCTCCAAAGCCCTCAACTACTTTCTCACATCCCCATATGACCTAAACCAAAAGTCAAACTCGGCCTCACCGATTCTTTATATCCGACGCCACCGAGTTTAGATGCCATAGCCACTGCCACAAACCCTAGGCAAATCGGTCTCATCAATAGGGATCTTGGTCTCACCGAGATGGGGATTGTAATCTCTCTGTTTCCCTTCGTAACGTTTCGGTACCACCGAGATGAGCGATCGGTCCCACTGAGATTGCAATGTAAACTCTCTGTTTCCTTTTCGTAACATTTCGGTCTCACCGAAATGAGCGAACTGGTCCCACCGAGTTTACCTGACCAATTCTCTGGTTAGGTTATTATCACCGAGTTTGTGTAATCGGTCTCACCAAGATTACCTTATGCCCTAACCCTAATCATATCGGTCCTACCGAGTTGCATGTCGGTCCCACCGAAAATCCTAACGGTCACTAGATTTGCTGAATCGGTCCGACCGAGTTTCTCAATTCGGTCCCACCGAGTTTGGCAAGTTGTGTGTAACGGTTAGATTTTGTGTGGAGGCTATATATATCCCTCCACCTCCTCTTCATTCGGAGAGAGAGCCATCAGAACGAACCTACACTTCCAACTTGCATTTTCTGAGAGAGAACCACCTACACTTCTGTTTAGGCCAAGATATTCCATTCCTACCATATGAATCTTGAGCTCTAGCCTTCCCCAAGTTACTTTCCACTCAAATCTTCTTTCCACCAAATCCAAATCCTGTGAGAGAGAGTTGAGTGCTGGGGAGACTATCATTTGAAGCACAAGAGAAAGGAGTTCATCATCAACACACCATTTGTTACTTCTTGGAGAGTGGTGTCTCCTAGATTGGCTAGGTGTCACTTGGGAGCCTCCGACAAGATTGTGGAGTTGAACCAAGGAGTTTGTAAGGGCAAGGAGATCGCCTACTTCGTGAAGATCTACCACTAGTGAGGCAAGTCCTTCGTGGGCGACGGCCATGGTGGGATAGACAAGGTTGCTTCTTCGTGGACCCTTCTTGGGTGGAGCCCTCCGTGGACTCGCGCAACCGTTACCCTTCGTGGGTTGAAGTCTCCATCAACATGGATGTACGATAGCACCACCTATCGGAACCATGAGAAAAACATCCGTGTCTCCAATTGCGTTTGAATTCTCCAAACCCTTCCCTTTACATTCTTGCAAGTTGCATGTTTTACTTTCTGCTGCTCATATACTCTTTGCATGCTTGCTTGAATTGTGTTAAGATTGCTTGACTTGTGCTAAGTTAGCTAAAATCTACCAAAGTCTAAAATTGGGAGAAGGATAAGTTTTTTATTTGGTCAAGTAGTCTAATGACCCCCCCTCTAGACATACTTTCTATCCTACAAGTGGTATCAGAGCTTTGGTCTCCATTTGCTTTGATTTACATAGCTTTTGGTAGTCATAGCCTTGGTTTCACAACCTAGGAGAGTATGGCGTCTAGCGAGGGAAACTATCACCGTAGAGGTCCTTACTTTGATGGTACTAATTTGCTAGTTGGGGCATAAGATGAAAATGCATATTCTTGGACATAACCCCGCCATTTGGGCTATTGTGTGTATTGGCTTGCAAGGTGCATTCTTTGATGGGAGAGAACCGAACCGTGAAGCTAGCGCGGAAGAGTTGAAGATGCTGGAATACAACGCTCAAGCTTGTGATATCCTCTTCAACGGATTGTGCCCCGAAGAATTCAACAAAATCAGCCGTCTTGAGAATGCAAAGGAAATTTGGGATACTTTGATTGATATGCACGAAGGTACCGAATCCGTCAAGGAATCCAAGTTGGATGTGCTTTAAAGTCAGCTTGACAAGTTCAAAATAAAGGATGGTGAAGGTGTCGCTGAAATGTACTCTAGGCTTGCTCTTATCACAAATGAGATTGCCAGCTTAGGAAGTGAAGATATGACCGACAAATTCATCATCAAGAAGATCCTAAGAGCTTTGGACGGAAAATATGATACCGTGTGCACATTGATCCAAATGATGCCAAATTACAAAGATCTCAAGCCAATGGAAGTCATTGGAAGAATTGTTGCTCATTAGATGTCACTCAAGGATAAGGAGGAACTTCACAACAAGTCAAGTGGTGCTTACAAAGCCTCATGTGAAGCCCTCACATCATCAAGTGAGAAACAAACCTTCAATGAAGAATTGAGCCTAATGGTGAAGAACTTCAACAAATTCTACAATAGTAGAAGCAAAGAAAGAAGCTCCAAGTCAAGGTCCTACAATGACAAAAGATGTTCTAGTCGATAGCGTAATTGCTACAATTGTGGAAGACCCGGACACTATTCCAATGAGTGTACGACACCCTACAAAAGAAGAGAAGAATCACCTAAAAGGAGAAGTAGAAGAGAAGAATCACCAACAAGAGAGAGGAGGAGTAGAGATGATCGTTATGAATGAAGAACATCCCAGAGAAGCAAGGATTCGGAAAGGAAGGACAAGTCATCAAGGAGCTACACAAAACTAAGACATCAAGCTCATGTTGGTGAATGGGTATCCAGCTCCGACTCTGACAATCACTCCGAGAGAAGCTATCACTCCGACTCCGAATATACTCAAGATGAAGGTGTTGTCGGTCTAGCACTTGTGTCAACCAACTCCTACGACATATTTGATTCACCAAATGAAGGACTTGGAAGATGCTTCATGGCTAAAGGACCAAAGGTATCACACCCCGAGTATGTTGATTTCAATAGTGATGAAGATGACTTGTTAGGTGATGATGATTTACTTGTTGACAACTCTAGTGATGACTACTATGATGAAACATCAATTAATCATGCTAATCAAGATAGAACGAATGACAATGATAAGGAGAAGATTGAGCTTCTAACTAAAGAACTAAACACTCTTAAGTTAGCTCATGAAACTATCTTAGAAGATCATCGATAACTTTTAAGGACTCATGAGAAGTTACGCTTTGAAAAGCTCAACCTTGAGCAAGAGCATGATTTATTAAAGGCAATCAATGACGATCTTCGTAAGAAAAGTTCTTCTTACATTGCCAAGCGTTTACTCTTATCTACTTACATGCCTCAAGTCAAGTCTAGTAACAAGAACAAGAAGGATTCTTCCTCTATTAGTAACAATAATCATGCTAAATCCAATATTGTTGCTTCTAGTAGTTCCCTTGATTCCACTAATGATTCTCTTTGCCAAGTTGCACTTGAGCAAGAAATAGCTTATTGAAGGGAATTATAGAGAAAGGTGTTTACAAGAGCCTTGCCGAGAGTAAGCAATTCGAGGAAATTGTACGCAAGCAAGGAAGGCACCGGAAGAACCAAGGTGTTGGTTTTGAACGAAAATTCAATGCCAATGGAGTTGAGTGGGAAGAAGATCAATACCCCAAGACGAAGTTTGTTCCTCAACAAGAGAAGTATGATCCTACTTCCTTCAAAGGGACACAAGCACAAGATGATCTTCCAGCACAAGACCACAAGCAAAAAGGCAAGGATAAGCTTCAAGAGGAGATTGATGCATTTGAAGAACCTCCTAAGGCCTTGGTCAAGTGGGTTCCCAAGACTACATCAAGTTCTACTTCATCAAGTACAACTACAACTCCAAGGATTCCCATCAAGATGACGTGGATCCCGAAGAAGAAGAACTAGAGAGTTCTTGAGGGTGACTCCGCCAACATATTTCACTCATATCATTTTGGCAAATACAAGTGCAATCAACTTCCACATCTTGTACTAGTTCAAGGAGTCACAAACCCTCTTGTTGGTAAGACAAGGGACAAGCTAACCTAATGCTTTCATAGACATCATCTTGTGTGTGCATCACTTTATGTCTATGGATATCCTTATTTGTTCCTCATGGGACTAACCCGTGTAGGTATTGAAAGTGCAACTCACTCCAAAGGATTGCTCCAAATGATCTACATCAACTTTGAGCATCCACATCTTCAACATCTACATGAAGTCATCATCGACAAAACCCAAGGTTAGTTCATCCCTCTTAAGGGGGGATCTCACATCTAGGGGGAGCTTTACTCTAAGAATTGAGTCAAAGCAACTCTAATGGTGTGAACACATCAATGCATTATGTAAAAGTGGTAACCCCACTTGAGCTTAAACTATGAGTATGACCTATGATCAAATGTTCTCGTTTGACTCCTAAGTCAATATACTCATGTATAGATGACCTAGTCATCGCCAAATGCTTGATAGATGCTAGAATTGGTAGTGAATGCTTTGCCACATATTTCATTTGCCATTTTATTGTGTGAGCATGTTGGTTGCATATTTTACTCATTCGAGGACATCCACTTGTTGTTTTGATTGATTGGTATCTTTTCTTTTGCCAAGTGGATGGACAAGAATGCCTAAGAATCTTCTCTAGCTATCTATGCTTTTCTTGTCTCAAACTCCATTCATGCTACATCACAAAATTTGATCAAGTCAGATTCGAACCACTCTGTGTGAGGAGCACTCGGAGTCCCCAATTCGTCATAGACTTAAACCTCCAAAACTTCTTTGTGCTTCTCGGTCTGAGTGATTCCTCCATTTCGGTCATACCGAGATCACTAAGTCGATCTAGGTTTTCAATCTCGGTGCAACCGATTTGAACTTTTCGGTCACACTGAGTTGCTGTAACTGCTTGCAGTTATGCATCTTGGTGCCACCGAGTTGTTCCACTCGGTCACACCGACAGGGTCAGGCTATATATATCCACAGGTAAAATTTTGGAAATTTCTCCGAACTCTTTCGCACGCGCTCAGCCTGCTCTGCCTCCCTGGGTCTCCGGATTGTCCTCCTCGTCGCCAGCTGCCTCCCGCCACTGTTCTCTGCGGCCGTTAACGGGAATCGACTCCGCCGTTGCCGCCGTAGCAAGTCCATCGCCGAACTAGGGTATGGACTTGGTCTTTGTGCTATTCTTAACTCCAAATCTCTAGCACATTGTGTCTCCATTAATCTTGCCATGATTGAGATCATCTTATTTGTCGAAAACACTCTGTAGATTAGAGATGAATTGAAAATTTAGGGTTAGGTTTCCGCCGCAACCATCTCAGACCAACCGAGTTGTAGAACTCGGTACCACCGATTCGGCTAAGGCCATTGCACATGTAATTATCATTCTGATCGAGAATTGCAAATCAGTGTGACCGAGTTCAGGACTTTGAAACCCTAGCAGTCTTGGTGCCACCAAACTGTGACTCGGTCTGACCGAGTTCACTAGTTTAGGTTCCAAAAGCTGCTTCGGTATCACCGAGTTTACAAATCGGTAGATCCGAAATGCTTTATGTGGAAAACTAAAACTAAGTTTTTGACTCATTCTTTTGCAAAAACCTTTGTATTTTGTGATGCTCATCTATTCTACCCCATCTATATCTATTCACAGGGTCTGCTGTCAGTGTTTGCAATATGTCTGATCAGAGTGACAGTCAGAACAAGTCAGAGGAGCAGGTTCAGGTGAGTGAGGGCACTAGTCCCTCTAGCAGCTATGATGAGGGTAGTAGGAGCACACCCAGCAACTTACCCAAGGCATCCACCAGAGCAAGAAAGAAGAAAACCTCAGACTCTGAGGATGAATACTATGTGGCTATTGAGGATGAGGCCACTTCCAAGAAGAAGGTGCTCAAGAAAGAGTATGGCACAACTGCTGCCACTAAGCCTGGTATGAAGACCAAAGCACCTGCCAAAAGAATCCCCATTTCTAAGGCCAGAGCCTCTACTCAAGTACCTTTGGAATCTGAACCCAAAGAGGCTGCTGCAGAAGGGAAGAAGAGGAAGGAAAGGGTCAAGAATACCATGGCTAGGGTTGTTGGAAAGCCTTCCATGATGGAAGAGGAAGAAGAGGAAGAGGTTGCTGCACCAGCACCCAAAGCTCCAGAGCTTATGGGTGATGCCATCAAGTCAGGGGCTGCTTCATCAAAGCCCAAAGAAGCTCCCAAAGCAGCTGCTCCAAAGCCCAAATCTGCACCCAAGAGGAACACCAGGAGCATTCCTGCTACAGAGAAGAACAAGGCCCCAGTGCCTGAAGCTGCTGTTGAAGAAGAAGATGATGAGGAACATGTCTTGAGGAAGCTAAAGTCCAAAATTCCAGATCACAATGATATTCATCCTGTGGCTGAGGATATGAAGCTGAGGAAGGATGCAGGACTCAGGCAGTGGAGATTGAATGATCCCTATGCAGTTAGGAGGAGAACTGTTGTGGACTACAGGTTCCACACAAAGGAACAGTAGGACTTCTATGAGACAGTGCTGCTTGACAAGAAGCCAATTGTCTATGACATGAGATGGGTAGACTGGGAGTACATCAGGAAGAACGAAGAGCATTATCCAGGGGTGTATGACAGTTTCAATGCTTGTGGAGTGGATAGCTTTGTTGGGCAGAAGCTCAAAAAGTGGAATGATGAGCTTATTATGCAGTTCTACTCCATAGCTCACTTCTACCCAGATGGAAGGATTGTCTGGATGTCTGAAGGTACTAGGTACCAGTCATCAGTTGAAGAATGGGCAAAGTTGATCAATGCACCTAAGTAAAATGAGGATGACTTGGATGTCTATGCCAAGAAGAAGAAGGATCATAACTCCATGGCACACATGTACATAGAGATCCCAGATGCTGCTATTGAGACACACAAGTTTGGCTCAGTACATTACCTTCTATCAGGATTGCCAACAATCAACTGGATCCTCAGGCACACTCTTTTGCCAAAATCTGGAGATCACAAGATGATCAGAGGCCATGCCATCAACCTACTTCACATATTTGATGTGCCTCAAAAGTTCAAGGTCATGAGCATCATAGTGGAAACTATCAAGAGGACTGCTGCAGATCAGAAGAGAAGTTGTGGGTATGCCCCACAGATCCAAGAGCTCATCAATTCCAAGATGGGCACAGGAACATACCTCTTGGACAAGGAACACATGCCCATCTATCCAGATTTGGAGGACAACACAGTGGTCATGGATAAAGATGAACCATCTTCTGTGCAAGCACAAGCAAAGAGGGCAAAGGCAAGGACTGAAAAGGCTGCCAAGATGTCAACCATTGATGAGGTGTCTCAGTACTTCCTGAAGAACAAGCAGGAGCATCTTGGCTACTTGATTGCCTCCACTCTGAGGATTGAGAAGGGACTGGCCACCTTGACTCAAAACCAGGAGAGCCTGGAGAGGATCATGGAGCAGAAGTTCTATGACTTGGATGTGAAGGTCACTGAGATACAATCAGTTGTTGAGCAACTTTAGGATGACATGCAGGAGAGGAAGGGCAAGACTACTACTGATGCTTTTGCCAGAGTGCCCAGGAGCCAGAGATCAGCTGCAGTGCCTGTTACAGACACCAGAGCCACTTCATCTGCACTAGCTACAGCTTCTGTGCAACCAGCTCCAGCACCTACTCCTCCAGCTCCATCCACATCTACTAAAGTCTTCGTCCAAGGAGTCATCTCTACACCACCACCTGAAGACCAAGCCTGAGAGTCGATTTAGTACTATGAACTTTTTGGTAACTTGTTGCCAAAGGGGGAGAAAAATGTATAGATCATAGGCTTCGAGAGTGAGTGTTGCTTTTGTTCTCTCTTGTTTTGGTGGTTGAACTTTATTTGCTTGTTTGAGATACTTTATGCGTTTGTGAGATACTTGGATGATCATGTGTTTGATCATATGCTACCTTAATGCTTGTTGGATGACATTATCCTTTTATCCCTATATGATCATTCACTTTGCTTGGTGATGAGTGCATGTATTTAATTATTATCATTTTGAGCGCTCCACCAAGATGTATGTGACATGGAAGAGTAACTCATGATCCTAACTCTTTGTGCACTTGCAGTCCAAAGCAAACCTTAAACAATGCACAAATTTAGGGGGAGCTCTTGCTTATCACATACTTCTCAAAGAGACAATGTTTTTCACTCTTATTATCATTTGTCAAAGCTTTGATCTATATGTTGTCATCAATTACCAAAAAGGGGGAGATTGAAAGTGCAACTGTCCCTAGGTGGTTTTGGTAATTCCTAACAACATATAGCTCATTGAGCTAATACTAATTCAAGTTAAATATTTTAGGAAAGCTCAATGATTGGCATGGCATGGATGAGAAAAGTGGACCCCTCAAAATGCTAAGGACAAAAGGATTGGCTCAAGCTCAAAGCTCAAGACTTTACATTTTATATTTTAGTGATCCAAGATCACATTGAGTCTATAGGAAAAGCCAATACTATCAAGGAGGGATGAGGTGTTGCTTAATGGCTTACGTGCTCAAAATGCTTAGTGATATGATCCAAAGCCCTCAACTACTTTCTCACATCCACATATGACCTAAACCAAAAGTCAAACTCGGCCTCACCGATTCTTTATATCCGATGCCACCGAGTTCAGATGTCATAGCCACTGCCACAAACCCGAGGCAAATCAGTCTCACCGATAGGGATCTCGGTCTCACCGAGATGGGATTGTAATCTCTCGGTTTCCCTTCGTAACGTCTCGGTACCACCAAGATGAGCGATCGGTCCCACCGAGATTGCAATGTAAACCCTCTGTTTCCTTTTCGTAACATTTCGGTCTCACCAAAATGAGCGAACCGGTCCCACCGAGTTTACCTGACCAACTCTCTGGTTAGCTTATTACCAAAAACGGTCCCACCGAGTTTGTGTAATCGGTCTCACCGATATTATGTTATGCCCTAACCCTAATCATATCGGTCCTACCGAGTTGCATGTCGATCCCACCGAAAATCCTAACGGTCACTAGATTTGCTGAATCGGTCTGACCGAGTTTCTCAATTCGGTCCTACTGAGTTAGGCAAGTTGTGTGTAATGGTTAGATTTTGTGTGGAGGCTATATATACCCCTCCACCTCCTCTTCATTCGGAGAGAGAGTCATCAGAACGAACCTACACTTCCAACTTGCATTTTCTGAGAGAGAACCACCTACACTTGTGTTGAGGCCAAGATATTCCATTCCTACCATATGAATCTTGATCTCTAGCCTTCCCCAAGTTGCTTTCCACTCAAATCTTCTTTCCACCAAATCCAAATCCTGTCAGAGAGAATTGAGTGTTGGGGAGACTATCATTTGAAGCACAAGAGCAAGGAGTTCATCATTAACACACCATTTGTTACTTCTTGGAGAGTGGTGTCTCCTAGATTGGCTAGGTGTCACTTGGGAGCCTCCGACAAGATTGTGGAGTTGAACCAAGGAGTTTGTAAGGGCAAGGAGATCACCTACTTCGTGAAGATCTACTGGTAGTGACGCAAGTCCTTCGTGGGCGACGGCCATGGTGGGATAGACAAGGTTGCTTCTTCGTGGACCCTTCTTGGGTGGAGCCCTCCATGGACTCGCGCAACCGTTACCCTTCGTGGGTTGAAGTCTCCATCAACGTGGATGTACGATAGCACCACCTATCGAAACCACGACAAAAACATCCGTGTCTCCAATTGCGTTTGAATTCTCCAAACCCTTCCCTTTACATTCTTGCAAGTTGCATGCTTTACTTTCCACTGCTCATATACTCTTTGCATGCTTGCTTGAATTGTGTTAAGATTGCTTGACTTGTGCTAAGTTAGCTAAAATCTGCCCAAGTCTAAAATTGGGAAAAGGATAAGTTTTTTATTTGGTTAAGTAGTCTAATCACCCCCCCTCTAGACATACTTTTGATCCTACACTTGGCAAAGAGGTGGGTGAAGACAATCCCAGTCTCAATGTTTTCGATTATTCTGTTCGAGTTACAGGGAAGAGTCGACAAGAGGACAAACCTAAAGATTTGGACAAAATGGTTTGGTATGTGTTGAATAACTGTCCTGAGATACTACCTTATATCAAGTAAGTGCAGTACTGCAGCTTATACATCACAATCTACTAAACTTGCATCACATTCTTATATATTTAGATGTTTGATGTGATCACTATGTTGTGCAGCATCTACAAAGAGGAGTTACTGCCGCAAAATCCAAGAAACATTGGCAAACTGGTTATGGCAGGATTTGTGAAATGGTTCAAGAACCATGTAAGCTTTTGAAGTGCACTGTCAGTATTTTTAATATATTGAGTACATAAGATGATCAACTTGTCTATTTTCTAACCATAGGTTAAGAAGATGCGGGAGGATGGGCACGCAGTTGATGATGCCCTTTACTCACTAGCAATGGGTCCTGATACTCGGGTAAGACATTATGAATCTTGCGTTGTTGGAGATGTGCGCTACAACACCCTTGCACGAGACGAAGGCAGGAAGACACAAAACAGTGCCATCATGAGCACGGATATGTATGACAAAGAGACAAATGAATATGCTAACCTAACAGACATTGTTCAGTTGTAGTATATCTCCAGTTTCGAGGATCATTGGTGTGTGGTTCTGTTGTGCTGTCATTGGTATAACCTGTTTTCCAGGATCGCAAAACCCAGAGCTGATGATTATTTCAAATCCATCAATGTCAAGGCGGCGTACCATACCAACGACACTTTTATTTTGGCAAATCAAGCAACACAGATATATTTCTTGGAAGACACATTTGCACGTAGCGATGACTGGAGAGTATTGCAAAGGTTTGAGCAGAGGAATTCGTTTAATGAAGTTGCACACCAAGATGATGCTTACACTGCTCCTGACGTACAAGATAACACAGATGTTCCTAATATCTTTGAGAACCATCACGTCAATGAAGCCGGCGAAAAGATTGCCTGTCATGCTGTGGACATACAAGAGTTGATCAAGAAGAAACCAACGTTCGAGGACGTTTAGGACAAAGAAGAAGATGACACAATGGGGAATTACGATTCAGACTGATACGCATGGCGAAGATGTTGACGCTGCTGCTGCGGATGATGATTACATTGCTTTTGTCGTGTTTGCCTATCAGAAGACGTTTTTATCTACTATGTGAAATTGTGTTTGCTATGACAACTGAAACCTGATGAACATGTTGTTTAGTATTTTGCTGCGAGAACATCACTTGATATGTATGCTGATTTGGGTTTGGTGATTGTATGACAACTAAAACATGATGACATTGTTGTTTAGTTGTACTCATATTTGGCTGTGAAACTTGAATTTGATGACATAGTTTGCTGTTGGACTGCAATTTGCTCGACGTCTTCGAATGAGAACAAAGCTGACCTGACAGGGCCTCTGCTATTTATTTAGGGGATACCCCCTGATTTCCGTTAATAGAAATCATTAGATGTTCACAACACTACGCCCAGCCTGCTACACAGGTTTCATTCATTACTAGTTTCAGCAAAGTGCTCATGTCATAGCCACTGAATACATCACGAGTGCTACATGCACTGCAAATAAAGAGACAATCAGCCTATAGAGCACATCGATTTTGCCCATTATCTTCACAAGATCTTTCATCTCCTCATTGCTGTCAAGCCCGTCCAGCAGTTGTTGCTTGGCCATGATCAGAGGAACTGCATCTTTAACCTTCTACTCTGTATCTTCCTCTTCTGCCATTCCTTCAGTTACTTGTCCAACACCCCAACCTGCTAGTATTGGGATTCCTCGGCTAACCAAATAATCAGCGTAGTTGCATTCCCCCACATTAGTAACTTCCCAGAAATACAAATCACACGAATCTTCCCTTTTCTACATGAATAAAATTAGAAGATCATCAACCAAACTATTAAAAAAATCAGCAACTGAAAGCAGTAGAACAACACTTAAACATATTATTACCCCATGATTCGGGCATTTGTAGAAGACTCGGCCAGGGTTGAGGATTGTGGTTGAGACGCGACGGATGACTCTGTGTTATTTGCAGCAGTGGCACCACACCAACGGCAGCGGGTTGCAATGAGAAATCGGCTGTGGTGTGCGTGCCGGCGGGGGTGTGATGAGACCCACATGCGATGGTACGGGTGGTGACTTGGCGCATATCTGGTTGTTGCCTGCTGAAGAGCAGGTGGACGAGCAGCCAGCGGACATGGTTGCTGCGACCAGAGCTTCTGATGCTAGGCAGAGTAAGTAGAGAAGAGGAGAAGCGAACGTTGGATATGTCAGTTTCATTACTTGCAGAGTAGCATAGCACCATATATAGTCATAGTCTAGGTTTGGATTCGAACCAGCTACAGAAGCACGTATCTCTTTTTTCTAAAACTCGGCAACGTCTCTTTACTGGTACACTAGCTTGTTCTGTACGCCTTCCCAAGTCTTTGATTTTCTTTCCCTTTTTTTGCGAGGAAGGAAGGAGGACAAAATTGAGAGTTCCTGGGACTCGAACCCAAGACCTCTCGGTTGAAAACCAAGGGTACTAGTCACTTATGTAGCGAACGTTCCCTGTGAGGAGGACGACAGACGAACGCATTTTCCTCGCAGTTTTCTTTCGATATATAAAAAGTATGCTACTTGGTGTCTGTTTAGTCAACAAACAATTGTGCCAACCTTGACCGTTGTATTGATATTCAATGTCTGTCGCATTTCTTCAGTCTCTTCTTCCTCGAGCCGCCAAAGCCAAACCAGCGCCGGCGGGACCGCCTGCTCCCGCCTCCCACGGCTGGCTGTGATCTTCCCCGGCTCCTGTTCGTTCCCGTCCGAGGCCTCACCATCGTCCTCCGCCTTGGTTCGCTCGCCGCGGCGCCGCCCTCCGGTGTTGTCAACATGGTCAACAATCGAGAGGAATAAGGAGATGACTGTACATGGTGAGGATGACAGTAGGGACCCAGCAGCGCGCAGTAATTTTGTTTTTTTGGGACGGAGAAGGGTATCAACTAGGTTGTGCGGGTCCCGTGGCCTGTCTAGCCCAGGCTTTTATTTCATATGTTTAGCACATGACCATCCCAGTTTGTTTTTTTCTTTTCTGAAAAATGGCTAGCCAGCTATTTTGTTTTTTGCAGAATAACCAACATAGGCCTACTTGCTTTTCTACGCCCTGCTGGGCCAGAAATCTTTCAAGACGAGGAGGGATGCATTTTGCCCAGAAAATGGGCTATAAGTAATAAGAAATGGGCTATAAGTAATAAGAAATGGGCTATAAGTAATAATAAATGGGCTGTAAAATGAAAAAATACAGCAAACAGACAATTAGTTCCAAAATACTGTTTTCTTTCAGATTTTGATATTTTAAATTTCATTGTTTTTGTGCGAGTAAAATTTCATTGAATTTAAATGAAGGTATATTTAGTTTTAAAATTAATTTGAATCTGGCTAGAAATTTTGGGATGTATGCTGTTAGGGACATATTTGGAGGCTGACTTGTGGGTCTACTAGGTTGACATGTACTTTGGCTTTGTCAACTTAGCCCACAAACGATTCTAGCAGCAGTGACCGTTGGATGTTAATCCAACGGCCGTGCTGCTTCTTCAATATCTGATCTTCTTGCTCCAGCCACCCAAACCAGCTCCGGTGGGACTGCCTGCTCCCGCCTCCCGTGGCCGGCTGTGTTGCCGCACAGGCCGCACCGCCCCACCCTACTTCATTGCTGGCGAGGCCATTCCTCTACTCACCCACACCTCATGTTATTTTCCGGCGGCGGCAGCCGGACCAGTAAACCCTCGTACTCCCCACCGCATGAGCAACCATTGCCGAGTCTTCCCCAGCTCCGTGTCATTCCCTTCCTAGGCCTCGCCGTCATCCACCGCCATGGTGCTCTCGGCGCGGCCTGGTCAACATGGTCAACGAACGACATCCATCGGCCGTGGACTGTACGTGGAGAGGCTGACAGCTGGGTGCACGGCCGCACACAAGGAAATGCCTCCTTATTACGGGCAAAATAATGATTCCTCCACCTGACAGTTGGGACCCACCGGAAGGGCCTCTGTATTTCAAGAAAAAAACATTCCCCGCGCTGACATGTCGGACCCACCAGCTATATCTTCGCACGCAAGGAAGTGCCTCCTTATTACGCACAAAAAATGAATACCCCTTGCTAGCTGGGACCCACCATAGTGGGAGGATGACTTGTGGGCCAACTAAGTTGACGGGGACGGAGGGCTTTGTCAACTTAGTCAATATATGAACGATTCTAGCTCCAGTAACCGTACGATGTCCATCCAACGGCCGTAGTGCTTCTTCAACCTCTGGTCTTCTTGCTCCAGCCGCCCAAAGCAGCGCCGGTTGTGCCGCTTGCTCCTGCCGCCCGTGGCCGGCTATGATGCCGCGGAGGCCTCACCGCCCCCAACTACCCCCACCGCTGGCCAGGCCATCCCTCTACGCACCCACACCCCCTGTTATTCTGCGGCAACGACAACCTCAAAAACCGCAGCCGAACGAGTTAACCCTCATACTCCTCTACACGTGGGCATCCACTACCGCGTCTTCCCCGGCTCCGTGTCGTCCCCTTCCTAGGCCTCGCTGTCGTCCATCGCCCTGGTGCTCTCGGCGCGGCGTGGTCAACGTGGTCAAGGAACGGCTTCCATCGGACGTGGACTGTACATGGAGAGGCTGACAGCTGGGTCCACGGCCGCAGCAAGGAAGTGCCTCCTTATTACACGCAAAATAATTGTTCCTCCAACTGACAGCGGGGACCCACCGGACGGGCCACCGTATTTCGCGAAAAAAAACGTTTCCCCTGACTGCTGGGATCCACCAGCTACATCGTCGCACGCAAGGAAGTGCGCCAAAAAAAACGATTCGCCCCCCTGACTGTTGGGACCCACCAGCTACATCTTCGCATGCAAGGAAGTTTGTCCCAAAAAAAATGATTCGCCCCCCTAACTGCTAGGACCCACCACCTACATCTTCGCATGCAAGGAAGTGTCTGACAGTCGGGACCCACCTGGTCGAAGCGTACGTAGCGTTGTCATTCTGGTCGCGAACATGTACGTACATACTGGTGGATGTAGAGGCGCGCACATGTCGTAGTAAAGGCACGCACGTGTCGTAGTAGAGGCGCGCACGTGTCGTAGTAAAGGCGCGCACATAGCATGTACACGTACATACAACGGCCAGGGTGCAAGAAAGAAAATACAACCATGTATGTGTACATACGGGCGGGGTCTCGAACGCCTACTCGCGCATACGTACGGCCCGGGCTCGTGTACATGGCTGGGTCGGAATGGAGAAACAGCGTCGTCATCGTGTTCATGGGGAGCCAACCGGCTGGGTCGGAACAGAATGCGTCGTCGTGTTCATCGGGAGGGCTTGGACGAAACAGGTGATGGAAACAAGGCCTGGCGTACCGCAGAACGGAGGAAACGGCCTTGTGTTTGACCGGCCACGTTTGAAACGGGATCCTGTTCATCGGGAGGGGTCTAGCGTACCGCAAAACGGAGGAAACGGACCTCCTACGGTCGAAATGGGGGTCCTGTTGATCGGGAGGGGTGTGGCGTACCGCAAAACGGACGAAACGGACTTGTGTTGGAGCGCTACGGTCGAAACGGGGGTCCTGTTGATCGGGAGGGGTGTGGTGTACTGCAAAACGAACGAAACGGACTTGTGTTGGAGCGCTACGGTCGAAACGGGGGTCCTGTTCATCGGGAGGGGTGTGGCGTACCGCAAAACGGGACTCCATGGGATACTGTTCATCTCCACCGTCGACCTCCTCCAGCCTCCACGGGCTCCTGTTCATCCAGCCTCCACCGCGCGCTACTCCACCGGCTACTATTCAACCACCCCTCCACGGGCACCCCTCCACCGTCTACTGTTCATCCAGCCCTCCACTGGGTCGTCCTGTTCATCCAGCCCTCCACACCATGGGGTCCTGTTCATCCAGAGGCAACGCCACCGCTCACTATTCATCCAACACCCCCCCCCACACACACACAACGCTCACTGTTCATCCAATCGATCGGCTTTAGTTAGCAGCAGTAGCGAAGGAATCGCTCAATCAGGTTCAGTTAACAGCCATCGATCGATCGCTCGGGTTCAGTAACGCGTAGCCTATAGTGCAATCGGTCGGGTTCTGTTAGAGCCCAACGCCTCGCTTGGGTTCAGTTAGAGCTAATGCCTCGCACACACGCGCGTACGTGTACGAGAGAAACGTGCATCGCTCGGCCCCCGACCTCCCACCGTAACCGAGAACTCCCTGAAATTTTCCTCGCCCTCGCTTCTACCACGGTTTTTTCCGTCATGGACAGCCCAAAGAATGTCATGCAGCTGCGTCTCCAGCCTGCCCAGGATGAAAAGCCCATTTTCTGTCATGATTTTTTGTCATAGAAGTAGGAGCCCACCACATCTATGATGATACTAGGTTTTGTCACAATTATCGTCATAGAAGTGTCATATGTATGACAGGAAAAAAATCCGTTCGGCCGAAAATGTCACGGATGTGTCATTTTTTGTAGTGGTTCCATTAAGAGATATAACTTCATTTAAAAATAACGGCCAATGCATCAAGTCAAACTTTGTTTCGTGCATGCATGGTACATGACCTCCGTAGGTAAACAACCACTACATGCGTTCAAATTAGCACGTGGGCTGCCATTTCGTACAGAAATGAGCTCCACCGTGTACCTGCGCGGGTGTGGCTGGGCACGAAGCATGAGTACATGCACCTATTCTCTTCTTGTGTACGTACGCCACCTACGTGGGGTTGTGTGAGAGATATACAAACACAGAGAGATATAGTGTGTGTGGGTTCGTGAGTGTTTTTGGG
>NC_057798.1:425554258-425578501 GCF_018294505.1 Triticum aestivum | reverse complement strand
TCCTGGATATATCATATAAATAGAGGGGGCGATCCACGAGAAGAGAGTGTAGCTATCATCGGCTTGAGGTATCCATAGAATCGAAGAGAGGGATGATGATGTGTGTGTGTGTGTGCGCGCGTGATTGATAAAGAGTGCCATCGAATTTGTGTGTGCCCACGTCAAAGATATGGAGTGGCTGGCCTACTAGAATGTGAGAGGGACAGGTGCAGTTTGTCTCTGTGGCATGGATACCTACCTATAGCACTTGACTATCGGTGTGTGGTGGGGGAGGGGGAGGCCTAATTAACTATAGAGGTACATTGGCTGGTATATGCGTGGAGGAGGAGAGATGCCTACCTCATGTATTAAGGGAGATCGATCTACCTCATGTATTAAGGGAGATGGATCAGCATCCATGCATATGTGTAGGAGAGGAATAAGGTTGGGAGAGAGACAGAGCTAGAGTGTTGGAGGGGGTGGTAGTGGAGTTGCTTCTAACAAATGGTGGGAGAGGCTTGCTAGACAAACGGAGGGCACGCCTGCAATATCAATAAGAGAGGGGATGGATGTCTGTATGTGCATGTGCATGTGAGAGACGGGTCAGGAGGCATGCACGAATCATGAGGGGGGACGATATGGCGGTGGTAAGCAGGCGTAACTACATAGGAAGATCAATCGTCCTTTGTGAGAGAAAGGAGAGACATGACTTGTGAGGTACGTCGATCGATGGGTGGGGGGAATAGTTAAAGTTGACCTAGGTATATGTTGGGAGATCGATCGGTATACATGCATGTATGTGTTAGAAGCAAATAAGTCACCGGCAGAAGGATAGAGAGAGAGAGGGATGCATCTAGGAGGTGGTGCGAGAGGCATACTATATCAAGGGGGAAGGAGTGTGCGAGTACGAGATCGATGAAAAGAGTGGTGGGAGTGAGGCATGGATGGTGATAAGAGAAGAGAGGAAGCTTGTGTTTGTGCTAGGCACACCTGGCTAGAGAGGCATATCGATCAATGTGTGCCATAAAGAAGGAGCTGCGGTCCTACATACACCATGGGTGAACGACCTAAAGTGAAAAGACGAATTTGCACGATGGAGCTAGAGAATGCTGAGGGAGGGTGAGAAGGATGCAGGCGTGTGCATGCATGAGAGAAAGTTAGCGCTAGCTACAAAGATAAGAGGATTGTGTGGGTGTAAAAAACGAATGGAGATCATAATTCATCATAAAAAGCGAATTCGGATATTTGAAGAATTTATCAGTGTTTTAAACTGACGCATGTGTGAATATATATAACGGTGATACACATGGTGTGGTTATGAACATGTTATACTACATATAATATATTTTATCTCTACTCTTATAAAAAACAGAGTTGTTGATGATCGCGTGCCTGCCATCCTACAATATAGGCCTTCCGATTTCTATCTGACGGATAGGAAGGAAACTATGGCAATTTTGAAAAAAGATACCCACACCCCTCTCCATATTTGCAAATTAGGCCTCCCCTTGATCATGTTGATCTTCTGTGGAACGCATGGGCGTCTTTCTAGTACTACAGATAATATATAGAACATTGATTATAATTTGGGCTAATGTGTGGCTTTTGCAGCTCAGGGCTAAATACTTGTCATAATGTAGGGGGCGGGGCACTATACTTTGTGTGATAAACACGGTGTACGTGTGGAACATGGTTTAGATTATGAATATATAGTTACTACATCAAATGTACTATTATTTGGAACCAACATCAAGTGTATTCAAAAAATAGAATTTGAGTTCATGCAGTACACATAGTTCATATCTATCTCTACAGTAATCATGTGGTGTGTTATTAAGGTAATACACGAATGATGGTTGAAGTTGGCAACGATCATGATTGTAGATTCTTATTGAAATAGAGAAACAAATTCTAATTTAGTTCGAATTGCAACGGTAGTATAGACATTTGGAATGCACTAAAATGTTGGTATGAGTAGGTTACATGCATTATACAGCCAACAAAAAAAATTAATTGGACACAACATGGATTCATACTCCCTCCTTCCATCTATATAGGGCGTAATGCATTTTTAAGACCGCCTTTGACTATTGACAAGATTAATAGGACATGACATGCACAATGTGAAAATTATATCATTGAAAGCTCCTTTCACACATGAATTTAACAGTGTGCTTTGTGTAAGTTGCATGTCATATATTATTGCTCTAATATTTGGCCAAAGTTAGCATCGAAAAACGCATTAGGCCCTATATAGATGGAAGGAGGGAGTAGCTTTGAATAGCATTTGTATAGTAAAACAGGGCAAGACTCTCTCTTTGTGTGGTGTGAATAGTTTTTTTTGTTTTTTTGGTTGAGGGAAGTGCGATTTGATTTGGTACGTACAAGTACAATATTACACGTTAGGCTTGTCCCTAAAATTCAACCCGCGCCTTGTTATATCCAAAAAGATTCAGATATCATGCTCCCAAAATTGGCGCCTTCACAACCCGCGCATGCTATCCCGAAATTACAACGCACGCGAAAACTCCCTCGAGCTGCGAAATCCCGACACGCGAAATCCCCCTTCTAACCCTGAGCCGAAAGGGACGCTAGTTCAAATCGGTGGGGGTACTTTTGTAACACACCCTACATTTTGGACAAGCGCGTCCCTAAGTCATGGTTCACCCCCTCCCATCGCCTCCTTTTCGCCATTCGAAATCCCAGGCCACCATAACCTCTCCGCTCCAGCCGCAAAACCCCACCCTCCTCCATCCGCCACCTCACCGTTGCCTAGCCGGAGCCTCTTCCCCGACGACGTCGTCCACCACAACAACTCGACGTCCCTTATCCACCTCCCTGGATGAGGATCCGTCGTCCATCTCATCGTACCGCCGGTTCAGCCGCCCCGTCCTCCACCTCCAAGGAGCTGCTCCGACGATCGCCTCGTCTATCACTGCTGCTCCATCCCCACAGTGCCGCCTTAACCTGCTCCACCGGAACCGCAACATCCTCACCGACTCCTCGGATGAAGCCGAGGCCTACTCGGCGCCACCAAAGAGGTTGTACACTCATCGCATCGCACCTTCTCCTTGACTTGGCCTCCCAGCACCGACGGTGCTCCATCCCGCACCCCCATGGAGCGGCTACCTTGAAGCCGGTGCCACGGGTGACATCTCCACGGTGGCTCTCCCCTAGTGCGAGGCCCCTTCGGCGGCGGCGTCCATACCAGCCAGATCTGCTGCTGCTGCTCCGGCTCTTGCTCGCTCACTCGCGCTGCTGCTACTGCTCCGGCTCTCGCTCACTCACCCAATTGCTACTGCTCCAGCTCTAGCTCGCTCGCTCGCTCGTGTTGCTGCTGCTGCTCCAGCTCTCGCTCGCTCGCCCAACTGCTGCTGCTGCAGCTCTAGCTCGCTCGCTCACGCTACTGCTACTGCTGCTTTCCCCTTGCTCGTGCTGCTGCTCTGCTCTGAATTTAGCTACACTTCAGTCGACTAAATCGACTTTTGGGTCAGCCGATTTTCAAGAGGGGGGGGCTCGCCGGAGTTAAGGAAGAACCAGCCGCAGTGGGGAGGGGCTCGCCGGAGAGGTACCCCACTATCTATCTTAGGGTTCAGGGTGGGGGCCGAGGGGCATAGAGGACTGGCCAGGGCGGCGGGGCGGCGGTGGACTGGCGGTGGGGAGTTGTTTCGGGGCATCAAGGCGGCGCTGGGGCCGGTGGTTCGGCCGGTGGTGGCTGGTGGCTCAGGGGGTGCAGGTTGAAGATGAACTGCAAGACCTCCCTAAACTACATGTCAAGTGCCTCTCTGCTACCATTGCGTTCAGTTTTGACAGTAACATTCAGATTGCACAGTAAATTTCAGTTTCGATAGTTAAGTTCAGAGTCAACAGTTTTTACCTCATCTGTTGTAGTCAGGTGGTTTTTGGTGATGTAAATTTTACATCTATTTTACATCATCTATTGGAGATGTTATTAGAATCCCACTTGAGATTGATGATGTCTGTCTGGTGCTGCTTCAGCCTTGACGTCTTACGGCTCACCGGAGCTACTCCAACGACAGAATGATCCATCACAACGCCATCTACAGATTCCTTAGATCTTCCTCCACGCCTTCGACAGCCACCTCTTCCTCAACTGCTTCAGCGACCAACCTAGTGATGCTGAGGTCGACACGGCTATGTCAAAGAGGTTGTACACTTGTTGCATCACTTATTACTATACATTCATGTTGATCCATTAGGGCTATTTTGGTTCAACGGAAAAACATAGAAATAGGGAATTTTCCTATGGCACTCTACTATTCAATTATTCATGCATTTTGTTGAAAGGAATGGAGCAAAACATCCACCTAGACCTACTTTTCAAAATCCTATGCATGAAAACAAGACCAAGTGCATTAGTGGTAGAATAACATTCTAACTGTACACGCTTTCATATGGTTTCACTTTATTTTGGCCATGTTTCTTCGCATTCCTCTGCTTTTCCAATTCCTGTTAACCAAACACCCAAGTTGACGGAAATCCTGTGTTTACAAATGCTTTGTTTACCATGTGCATTCCTATCCTATTCCGGTGTTTTTCCTGCAGTTTTAGAATCATGCAAGCCAAATGAGCCCTTACAGAATTACTTCAGTTATAGGTAGGTGTCAAAGGGAACTTTGTGTAGTTTGTCATGCTCCTACCGCGACGTCATCCACCTCACCTAAGCTGCTCCATTGACAGAAGCATCCACCAAACCAGACATCACGACTCCTGATCGTCTTTCGCCGCCTCAGATCTCCATCCCTGCCGCCGGCACCCACCGCAACGGCATCACCATCATCGACTCAGCAGATGAACCTGAGGAGTACATGGGTCCACAAGAGAGGTCGGACTCTTGTTTCTGCTTATGTTATGGATCGCTTAAAAATTACCTGCTACCTTATTGTCATGTTCACCTCTTGGACTCCAAGTCAGGTCCAAATTAATGTTCAAACTTGAGTTCTAAATTAGTTGTGGGGCACATATCGAGGCAACAATGAATAGTATCTCTGTCTAATATCTGGTTCACCTAGGGTATGCCTATGTTGTTCATCTTGGGTGGGAAACAAATAGTAAAGCAATCATCATCTGTCCTTTTATTAAATTAAAGCAATCATCAGCCTGCTATCATTATTTTTGGATCCATCCACTGGTTGTTACCATCATTCTAAATTTCTGCATGCTCTCCTTACATAATCTCACCATATTTTTTTCGTATGCATGTCAGATATTGTACACAATCATGCTGAACATGTAGAGAAAAAGAGAAGAGTTTTACGCGGCAATACAATGTCATGCAGACATGCTCCATGCTGGGTTCAATGGCAAACCCTCCCCCCTCTCCAGATTGTAATCCAGAGGAAGATATCTGTTCTGAGGCGGATTCAGACGCAGCTGACCGCTCCTATTTACCCCCCAAGGTGTTTGCTCTATCATGGCATGATGATGTTAGTCATATCATGCATATGTTGCCTTGGAGTGCCTACTTTTGACATCATATATGTCATCTGCTTAGTTTAGACATGTTCTGTAATGCCACCTATTTAGTTTCTATATCATATATGGGAATTATGCAGTCTCATGTCTTTTAGCCAGCCATAATATATGTGAAATGTGCAATGCCATCTTGTTTAGCCAGGCATCATATATTTGAATGATATCTTGCCCATCCTTTTCTTCATTACATTTCCATTTGTCGACAATATTTGTACATTAAACTACTCTTCCTGTGAATCAGCCATTTGGGTGGGAGATGGAAAAATCTGGAGTGAAAACAAGGCCTTCAGAGCAAACAGTGCTACCTGTCCAAGCAGATCTCTTGTTGGGTCCAGATAGCTCCTCAGAGATGGATTCAGAGACAGATGACCAGTCCTATTCCCCCACCGAGGTGTATGCTCTAACTTGGCACGGTTATACTGCTCATATCATGCATATGGTGTCTTGCATTGCATAGTTTAGACATCATATACACAATATTCAACACCATGTTCTTAGTTCAGACATCATATTGAATGCCCTCTATTTAGCATATAAATCACATATGTGAATTAAATCATGCGACCCTGATTACTTAGATAACATGTAGGTGAATTATGTCATGTGATCCTGTTTAGTTATTCATCATATCTTTGAATTATGTTATGCTATGCTATCCAGTTTAGATAGACATCATATATGTGAAATTATGTCATGCTATTCGTTTTAGTTAAACAATATACATGTCAACTATTTCATGCCCTATTTTTTCCAAACTATCTATTGTATCTGTCTCTCATACAATGTATGTACATTCAACTATGTTTCCTGTTTATCAGCCATTTGAACTGGAGCGGGTGATGCCAGTATCTAGCGGACTAAAAACACGGTCTTCAAATAAAATAGTGCTACCTCTTTGTGGAGATAGCACCCCGGTTGTACATGCACGAGAACCAGCCATACCACACATAACCAAAACTCTCGCAGATTGTACCCCTACTACGATGGACAAAGAACCAGCTCTCACCCAATCTAACCCCAACACCAGCAGATAGTAACCTAGTTCCTGTTGATATAGCACCATCTCCACCACAAAGCTCCCAAACAAGAGCAGTTAGTAAGGCAGCTCTAGTGCCCAAAGGGCCAGTACTACCATGGTGAACCCCAACTCCACCAGTTAGTTCGCCTATTCCTGTGGAGGAAGCACAACCAGCTAGTCATAGTTTATCATCTATCACATTTGATGTTGTTAAATCCTATGTGTGTATCTTCCCATCTTGGAAATATTATACTGAAGATGAAGGAAAATGTCAGTTGTAGGTGTTTGTCTAGGAGTTATGTGTAAGTAATGTTATTCATGGCAATTACTTTGCTTTGTCCCATACATTCTACCTCCATGATGATTATATACAACAAATTTTCCCATTTTCTATATAGAGAAGGACCGATTTGGAAACTCAGGATGAGGTAACCTGTGCTAATACCTCTGCTATCTTCAAGAATGCTTGGTGGCAGTATCGAAATTACCTGAAGTAAACATACTTCACTGGCAAAGAAACTCATCAAATCGCCTTACGTTCTCCTGAGACACATTTAGTGGACGATGACTAGGAACGCCTTGTTCTGTACTGGTCCCGAACCAAGAATGTGGTAAGGTCTATGAGCTTATTTTCTATTTTTAAGTATTATATTCTTGCGTTGTACTATACTCTGTCAATGTAGAAAAGTGCCTAAACCTGAAGAACAACTGTTCTAATTCCATTGCTATCATAGTTCAAAAAAGTGCTAGGCGTTAATTGTACGTTTTGCCACCGCCTTGCGCTTTACTGACCAAAGTGCATGCTTATGCGCAGTTATGCACAGATTAAACGTAGTTATGCACAATGCATTTTCCCAATGCCTAGAGCCTAGGCGTGCTTAAGCGCTCGCTTAGGTGCGCCTTTGTTAACTATGATTGCTATCGTGCATACTGCTTTGCTCTTGTATCACTGTATTTACTCATAAAAACTTATTTTTAAATTGAACGATCCAATCAAAACTCCAATGGCACAGCAGGTATGTTCACGCATGTTTCTTTAACAGGTTTGCTCTTATCAATAGCTCTGTTGATTTCAATTTCAATTGTGTATATAGTTGACTTCTCATATCATGCACATTACTAGCATCACAACAGAGCCAATAGTGTTGTTGTACATGTAGACCCGTGGTACCCATCCGAAATCTTGTTGTGCCGTGTAGTTTCCCACGCTTTGTATTCTTTCACTGTTGCTTTGTCTTGAACTGATATGATTTGAACCGTGTCTCTATTTTGATTTGGCAAGACAATGAAGTGACCATAGGACATAGATATATGTTTGTTTGATGCTTTTATTATGTACTAGTACTTGGCAATAGAAGACTTGGTAGTTTAATCCTGTCCACCTTACTAATGAACTGGTTCACCGAAATGAGTCTCATATACTAGTCCATGCTAAACCTGTTATGTGTCTGCTTGTTTCTTCTTTCAGAATGCTGACAGAATATTGGGGAAGAGTGCCTTATTAACCAATGGTAAAGGAAGTAATGCAGATAAGGTTCAGGATAGTGAGACATCCTTGTTGGTCTCCAACAAAGCTGATAAAACAGCTAAGGAAGACTATCTTGAAGACAGTGAGACAACCCCAAAGTCCTGTCTTGGTTTAGTGTTCGAGTTACTGGACACTACCGCTTGCACAAGCTATTCAAACTCACTGTCTGAATTAGTTCGGTTCCTTGAGTCTCAACTACAAGCTAAAAGACATCGATCAGCTGTGCTGCGACAAGTAGTGGAAGGACTGCAAAAGTACCTGGAGCATTCAGATGCATATTTTCTGATGCAACAGCAAGCGTTGGAGGATTTTAGCGCCAAAGAGGACAAAGCTAATAAGCTTGCTAAGCTTATTGCCAGCATGGTGGATACCCATGATAACGTTTCTTGAGCTCTTCTGAAGTTGTTTTAGTTATGCTCTTGTTTTGCTGTCGCGTTTATTTGCACTAGTGGCCAGTTTTGATGGCCAATGTATGTAATATGGTGCTTTGTTCCCTATATTTGCACTAGTGGCGAACTTTGATGCTCAATGGATGTAATATGTGTAATAGCGGTAATATGCTAGCGTTAGTTGCTTGCTTATTTATTTCCTTATTGTCTTGTTTAGTTGTTCGCTCGTAGTCACTGCAATTCTTTTTATGTGTTTTTCTAGTGGCCACAATAACTTATTTTTGGTAACTAGGCCACAATAATCATGGCAACACACAGACTTTTGTAACCACGGGCCTCCTACGGGCCATATGATCCATGGGCCTTCTATGGGCCGTAGGATCCATTGGTCTTCTATAAGGGCCTTAGGATCCATGGGCCTTCTACAGGCCATAGGATCCATAGGCCTTCTATGGGCCGTACTATCCATGGGCCTTCTATGGGCCGTAGGATCCATGGGCCTTCTACGGGCCGTAGGATCCATTGGTCTTCTACGGGCCATAGGATCCATGGGACTTCTACGGGGCATATAATCATTTCGTCAATCATGGGCCGCACTATTCGTGGACCATAACGGGTCGTTAATAGGCCGTATTTGATAACTCTATGAAAACAGCCCAACGGGTTTTTTTGACATGAAAACAACCCAATGTATTAACGGGCCACAAACGGGCTGACTATAACCACAGGCTGAATTTAGCCCACAAGGAGAAAATTACAGTAACGGGTCGTAAGTAACCGAATGCTGGAAATGAGCCCAAGAATAAATGGGCCCTGAGAAGGCCGAAAGATAACATGGGCTGGAAATGGCCCAATGGAATAATGGGCCATTAATGGGTATAAAGTGATACACTATTCATTACGGGCCAGTTTCACCACGGGTCGTTAATGGGCCAAGAGTTACAAAGGGCCTCATATGGGCCGAAAGACATCATGGGCCATACATGGGCCAGAAGTTAAAACAGGTTGGAATCATATTGGAGGGCCCAGATGACGCTACTGGGCCTAATTCAGATAGGTCATAACGGGCCCTGGGTTAGCAGGCTGGAAATGGGCTATATGCGAACCGGCCATTAACAGGCTTTCTGGGGGCCGGCCCGCCACCTTTTGACCAAGTAAAACGGGCCAGCCTTTTCACAGGAATTGGCCTCTGTTGGGCCGTGCCACGTGTCGACGTATCATAGGTGCCTTGGATCCAGTGAGTGGTTGACATTTGTCCCAACGGTGAGCCGACACGTGTTTCCTCCAGCCAATGATGATTTTACACGTGGAAAATCCCCATTGGCCGGGGCTGTTAACGGGTTATCGGATCCAAAACCGGACCCGATAGCTTAACGGCATTCCATTACGGTGGATGCCACGTGTCGGTCACCCTTGACGAAAGCACTTCTGTGACGTGCGATTTATCGTCATGGAAGTGGACACTTCCGTGATGATAATTTTGGTAATGTCATGGAACACTTCTACGACAGCACAAGTATGACTATCTTGATTCTGTCATAAAATCGTCATGGATATACATGCATGACAAAAAATGCGACCTACTGTGACAAACACATATCATCATGGAAGTGTATTTTTTTTGTAGTGATGGCTCTTAACCCCCACGATCCTTAAGAGAATCATGATGGTGGGAAGGGACTTCCTTTGGCATGGGCGCAAAGACGCCAAGCATGGCTGCTGCTTTGTCAGCTGGCCCAAACTCCCCCGTCCGCTCGATCATGGTGGCCATGCGGTGCGTGACCTCCACCGCAGGGGCATTGCCTTGCGCGCCCGAGGGCTGTGGCTTTAGGACACTGACCCGGATCACCCGTGGAGCCATCTTTAGCTCCCAAGTGGTGAGGAAACAAGCTAGTTCTTCCACGTATCCACCACCTGGGTCATCGGGGACGGGCAAATGTGTCGTTTCTAGATTGACCACTAGATTGAGGGATCTTCAACTGCTGAGATTGCCCCTGCCCTGATGCCTCTTGTCCTGCACCGACGGCGCTGCCAGCGACTTGTCTGTGAGGCCATGCAGAACTCAATCTGGATCAATGAAATCAACGAAGCCGTGAGCGCCGCCGTCTCCATTGAGTACGTCGAACTGTGGTGAAGGATACAATGCATTCAACTCTTTGCTGAGCCCGACAAAATCACATGGAAGTGGACAGACAATGGGATTTATATGGCAAACTCTACGTACAAGGCCCTGTTCCATGGGCACCTTCTGGAGCCAACCCCTTCTGACGCCTCATATGGCAATCGTGGGCACCGTCCGGAGCCAAATTCATCATCTGGCTTGCCTCTTTGGACCGATGCTGGACGACCGAGCGCCGCGCTCGCCATGGCCTACCGCATGACCCCCTCTACAAGTTCTGTTGCCAGGAGCCGGAATCCCTGGACCACCTGCCTGCCCGGTGCATCTTCTCCAGGATAATGATATGTCTCTGTCGTATCTATAATTTTTTATTGTTTCATGCCAATATTCTACAACTTTCATATATTTTTGGCAACTTTTTATATTATTTTTGGGACTAACATATTGATCTAGTGCCAGTTCCTATTTGTTGCATGTTTTTTATTTCGCAGAAAATCCATATCAAACGGAGTCCAAATGCGATAAAAACTTACGGAGATTTTTTTGGAATATATGTGATTTTTGGGAAAAAGAATCAATGTGAAATGATGCCCGAGGGGACCACAAGGCAGGGGGCGCACCCCAGGGGGTAGGGCGCACCCTGGACCCTTGTGGTCACCCCGTAAGACGGTTGGTGCCCTTCTTTCGCAACAAGAAAGCTAATATCCGGGTAAAATCGTGTTAAAATTTCAGCCCAATCTGAGTTAGGGATCTCCGAGAATTTAAGAAACGGTGGAAGGCCAGAATCTGGGAATGCAGAAGAAACAGAGAGAGAGAGATCCAATCTCGGAGGGGCTCCCGCCCCTCGGTTGCCATGGAGGCCAAGGACCAGAGGGGAAACCCTCGTCCCTGAAGGAAATATGACCTAAAGGCAATAACAAAGTTGTTATTTTATATTTCCTTATTCATGATAAATGTTTATTATTCATGCTAGAATTGTATTAACCAGAAACTTGATACATTTGCGAATACATAGACAAAACACCGTGTCCCTAGTATGCCTCTACTAGACTAGCTCGTTGATCAAAGATGGTTAAGTTTCCTAGCCTGGACATGAGTTGTCATTTGATGAACGGGATCACATCATTAGTTGAATGATGTGATGGACAAGACCCATCCATTAACTTAGCATAATGATTGTTCAATTTTATTGCTACTGCTTTCTTCATGTCAAATATATATTCCTCTGACTATGAGATTATGCAACTCCCGGACACCGAAGGAATTCCTTATGTGCTACCAAACGTCACAACGTAACTGGGTGATTATAAAGATGCTTGTTGGGTTGGCATAGATCGAGATTAGGATTTGTCACTCCGAGTATCTGAGAGGTGTCTCTGGGCCCTCTCGGTAATGCACATCATATGAAGCCTTGCAAGCAATGTGACTAATTAGTTAGTTGCGGGATGATGCACTATAGAACGAGTAAAGAGACTTGCCAGTAACGAGATTGAACTAGGTATGAAGATACCGACGATCAAATCCCGGGCAAGTAATATACCGATGACAAAGGGAATAACATATGTTGATACTGCGGTTCGACCGATAAAGATCTTCGTAGAATATGTGGAAACCAATATGAGCATCCAGGTTCCGCTATTGGTTATTGACCACAGAGGTGTCTCGGTAATGTCTACATAGTTCTCGAAGCGGTAGGGTCCGCATGCTTAACGTTCGATGACGATATGTATTATACGAGTTATGTGTTTTGGTGACCGAAGGTTGTTCGGAGTCCCAGATGAGATCACAAACATGACGAGGAGTCTTGAAATGGTCGAGATGTAAATATTGATATATTGGAAGGTGGTATTCATACACTGGAATGGTTCCGGAGTGTTTCAGGAATTTATCGGAGTATCGAGGGGTTACCAGAACCCCCCGGGGGAAGTAATGGGTCACATGGGCCATAGGGGAGAGGCAAGGAAACCCGCAAGGGGGTTGCGTGCACCCCCCATGGGCAGTCCGAATTGGATAAGGGGAGGGGTGCGGCCCCCTTTCCTTCTCCCTCTCCCTCTACTTCCCTCTTTCCCCCTCCGTTAGAAAGGAAGGGGGGCAATTAGGACTAGGAGTCCTAGTATGACTCCCCCCATGGGCGCGCCCTAGGGCCAGCCTCCTCTCCTCTCCCTCCTTTATATACGGGGGCGATGGGGGGCACCTCTAGGCGCATCAATTGTTCTTAGCTGTGTGCAGTGCCCCCTCCATCGTTTACTCCTCCGGCCATATTGTCGTAGTGCTTAGGTGAAGCCATGCATGGATCACATCACCATCAGCGTCACCACACCCTGTGCTAATGGAACTCATCCACTCCTTCAACCCTCTGCTGGATCAAGAGTTCGAGGGACGTCATCGAGCTGAACGTGTGCAGAACTCGGAGGTACCGTACATTTGGTGCTTGATCGGTTGAATCGAGAAGACGTTCGACTACATCAACCGCGTAAAGCTAACAATTCCGCTTTCGGTCTACGAGGGTACATGGGCACACTCTCCCCCTCTCGTTTCTATGCATCTCCTAGATAGATCTTGCGTGAGAGTAGGATTTTTTTAAAATTACATGCTACATTTCCCAACAGTGGCATCCGAGCCAGGTCTATGCGTAGATGATTTCCACGAGTAGAACACAAAGAGTTGTGGGCGGTGATCATCATATTTCTTACCACCAACGTCTTATTTTGATTCAGCGGTATTGTTGGATGAAGCGGCCAGACCAACCTTACATGGCCACACTCATGAGACCGGTTCCACCGACAGACATGCAACTAGTTTTGCATAAAGATGGTTGGCGGGTGTCTGTTTCTCTAACTTTAGTTGAATCGAATTTGACTGCGGCCGGTCCTTGTGAAGGTTAAAACAACAAACTTGATAAATCACCGTTGTGGTTTTTGTGCCGTAGGTAAGTACGGTACATGCTAGAAGCCTGTAGCACCCACGTAAAACTTCCAACAACAAAGTAGAGGACGTCTAACTTGTTTTGCAGGGCATGTTGTGATGTGATATGGTCAAGACATGATTGATATACGTTATTGTATGAGATGATCATGTTTTGTAAAAGTTATTGACAACTGGTAGGATCCTTATGGTTGTTACTTTATTGTATGAAATACAAACGCCATATAATTGCTTTACTTTATTACTAAGCGGCAGCGATAGCCGTACAAGCAATAGTTGGCGAGATGACCACGGCGCTATGAATGAGATCAAGGTGTCAAGCTGGTGATGATGGAGATCATGACGTTGCTTTGGTGATGGAGATCAAAAGCATAAAATGATGATGGCCATATCATGTCACATATTTTGATTGCATGTGATGTTTATCTTTATGCATCTTATTTTGCTTAGTACGGCGGTAGCATTATAACATGATCCCTTACTAAAATTTCAAGGTATAAGTGTTCTTCCCGAGTATGCACCGTTGCAAAAGTTCCTCGTGCTGAGACACCAGGTGATGATCGGGTGTGATAAGATCTACGTTCAAATACAATGGGTGCAAGCCAGTTTTGCACATGCGGAATACTCGGGTTAAACTTGACGAGCCTAGCATATACAGATATGGCCTAAGAACACTAGAGACCGAAAGGTCGAATGTGAATCATATAGTGGATATGATCAACATAAAGATGTTCACTATTGATGACTACACCATCTCACGTGATGATCGGACATGGTTTAGTTGATTTGGATCATGTATCATTTAGATGACTTGAGGGATGTCTATCTAAGTGGGAGTTCTTAAGTCATATGATTAATTGAACTTAATTTATCATGAACTTAGTCGTGATAGTTTTTGCATATCTATGTTGTAGATCTATGGCCCGTGCTACCGTTCTCTTGAATTTTAATGCATTCCTAGAGGAAGCTAAGTTGAAATATGATGGTAGCAACTACACGGACTGGGTCCGTAACTTGAGGATTATCCTCATTGTTGCATAGAAGAATTATGTCCTTGATGCACCGGTGGGTGAAAGGCTTGTTGCAGGAGCAGAAGCTCACATTGTAAATGTATGGCAAGCTCGATCTGATGACTACTCGCTAGTTCAGTGTGCCATTCTTTACGGCTTAGAATCGAGACTTCAAAGACGTTTTGAATGTCATGGACCATATGAGATGTTCCAAGAATTCAAGTAAATATTTCAAGCAAATGCCCAAGTTGAGAGATATGAAGTCTCCAACAAGTTCTATAGCTGCAAGATGTAAGAGAATAGTTCTGTTAGTGAGCACATACTCAGAATGTCTGGGTACCATAATCACTTGACTCAGCTGGGAGTTAATCTTCCAGATGATTGTGTCATTGAAAGAGTTCTCTAATCACTGCCACCAAGCTACAAAGGCTTTGTGGTGAACTACAATATGCAAGGGATGGAAAAGAATATTCCTGATCTCTTCGCAATGCTAAACACTGCGGAGTTAGAAATCAAGAAGGAGCATCAAGTGTCGATGGTTAACAAAACCACTAGTTTCAAGAAGAAGGGAAAGAGTAAAAAAGAAGTGGAACTTCAAGAAGAATGACAAGCAAGTTGTCACTCCCGGGAAGAAACCCAAAGCTGGACCCAAGCTTGAAACAGAGTGCTTCTACTGCTAAGGGACTGGTCACTGGAAGCGGAACTGCCCCAAGTATTTGGCGGATAAGAAGGATGGCAAAGTGAACAAAGGTATATTTGATATACATGTTATTGATGTGCACCTTGCTAATTCTCGTAGTAGTGCCTAGGTATTTGATATCGGTTTGGTTGCTCATATTTGTAACTCGAAGCAGGGACTATGGATAAAAGGAAGATTGGCTAAGGACGAGGTGACGATGCGCGTCGGGAATGGTTCCAGGGTCGATGTGATCGCCGTCGGCACGCTACCTCTACATGTACCTTCGGGATTAGTTTTAGACCTGAATAATTGTTATTTCGTGTCAGCGTTGAGAACATAATTTCTAGGTCTTGTTTAGTGCGAGACGGTTATTCATTTAAATCAGAGAGTAATGGTTGTTCTATTTATATGAGTAATATATTTTATGGTCATGCACCCTTGAAGAGTGGTCTATTTCTGTTGAATCTCAATCGTGATGATACACATATTCATAATATTGATGCCAAAAGATGCAAAGTTGATGATGATAGTGGAACGTATTTGTGGCAGTGCCGTTTGGGTCATATCGATGTAAAGCGCATGAAGAAACTCCATAAAGATGGACTTTTGGAATCACTTGATTATGAATCACTTGATTATGAATCATTTGATACGTGCGAACCGTGCCTTATGGGCAAGATGACTAAAACTCCATTCTCCGGAACAATGGAACGAGCTAATGACTTGTTGGAAACAATACATACCGATGTATGCGGTTCGATGAGTGTTGAAGCTCATGGCGGGTATCGTTATTTTTTGACCTTCACAGATGATTTTAGCAGATATGGGTATATCTACTTAATGAAACACAAGTCTGAAACATTTGAAAAGTTCAAAGAATTTTAGAGTGAAGTGGAGAATCATCATAACAAGAAAATAAAGTTTCTACGATCTGATCGTGGAAGAGAATATTTGAGTTGTGAGTTTGGCCTTCATTTAAAACAATTTGGAATAGTTTCACAGCTCACGCCATCTGGAACACCACAACATAATGGTGTGTCCGAACATCGTAACCGCACTTTATTAGATATGGTGCAATTTATGATGTCTCTTACCGATTTACCACTATCATTTTGGGGTTATGCATTAAAGACAACTGTGTTCACATTAAACAGGGCACCGTCAAAGTCCGTTGAGACGACACCGTATGAACTGTGGTTTGGCAACAAACCTAAGCTGTCGTTTCTTAAAGTTTGGGGATGCGATGCTTATGTTAAAAGGCTTCAGCCTGATAAGCTCAAACATAAATCGTAGAAGTGCGTCTTCATAGGATACCCTAAGGAAACTATTGGGTACACCTTCTACCACAAGTCCGAAGGCAAAATCTTTGTTGCTAAGAGCGGAACCTTTCTAGAGAAGGAGTTTCTCTCAAAAGAAGTGAGTGGAAGGAAAGTAGAACTTGATGAGGTAATTGTACCTACTCTCAATTTGGAAAATGGAACATCCAAGAAATCTATTCCCGTGATGCCTACACCAACTAGAGAGGAAGCTAATGATAAAGATCATGAAACTTCGTATCAAGTTGCTATGGAACCTCGTAGGTCAAACAGAGCACGATCCGCACCAGAGTGGTACGGTAATCCTATTCCGGAGATCCTGTTACTTGACCATGATGAACCTACGAACTATGAAGTGTTGGGGAATGTAACATGCAATTTCAAAAAAATTCCTACGATCACGCAAGATCTATGTAGGAGATGCATACCAACGAGAGGGGGAGAGTGTGGACATGTACCCTCGTAGACAGAAAGCAGAAGTGTTATGTTAACGTGGTTGATGTAGTCAAACATCTTCAAGATCCAACCGATCTAACACTAAACGTACGACACCTCTGAGTTCAGCACACGTTCAGCTTGATGACGTCCCTCGAACTCTTGATCCAGCAGAGGGTCGATGGAGAGTTCTGTCAGCAGGACGGCATGGTGACGGTGTTGACGATGTGATCCGTGCAGGGCTTCACCTAAGCACTATGATGATACTATCGGAGGAGTAAACGGTGGAGGGGGGCACCGTACACGGCTAAGACAATGTTTTGTCTTTGGGGTTCCCCCTCCCCTCTTTTTTTCCTTCTTACGGAGGTTGAAAGGGGGAAGGAGAGGGAGTAGGAGAAGGAAAGGGGGGTGGCGCCCCCTTTCCCTAGTCCAATTCGGCCTCCTCCCTTGTGGGGGGTGCACCAGCCCCTTGTGGGCTGGTTAGCCTCCCTCCCATGGCCCATATGGCCCATATCTTCCACCGGGGGGTTCCGATAGCCCTTTTGTTACTCTGGTTTGTACCCGATACACTTCGGAACCCTTCTGGTGTCCAAATACCACCTTACAATATATTAACATTTACCTCTCGACCATTTTGAGACTCCTCGTCATGTCCATGATCTCATCCGGGACACTGAACAAACTTCGGTCATCAAAACACATAACTCATAATACAAATCGTCATCGAACGTTAAGCGTGCGGACCCTACGGGTTCGAGAACTATGTAGACATGATCGAGACACATCTCCAATCAATAACCAATAGTAGAACCTGGATGCTCATATTGGCTCCTACATATTCCACGAAGATCTTTATTGGTCAAACCGCACAACAACATACGTTGTTCCCTTTGTCATCGGCATGTTACTTACCCGAGATTCGATCGTCGGTATCTTCATACCTAGTTCAATCTCGTTACGGGCAAGTCTCTTTACTCGTTCTGTAATGCTTCATCCCGCAACTAACTCATTAGTCACATTGCTTGCAAGGCTTATAGTGATGAGCATTACCGAGAGGGCCCAGAGATATCTCTCCGATACACGGAGTGACAAATCCTAATCTCGATCTATCCTAACCCAACAAACACCTTCGGAGATACCTGTAGAGCATATTTATAATCACCCTGTTATGTTGTAATGTTTGATAGCACACAAGGTGTTCCTCCGGTATTCGGGAGTTGCGTAATCTCATAGTTAGAGAAACATGTATAAGTCATGAAGAAAGTAATAGCAATAAAACTTATCGATCGTTATGCCAAGCTAACTGATGGGTCTTGTCCATCACATCATTCTCTAGTGATGTGATCCTGTTCATCAAATGACAACACATGTCTATGGTCAGGAAACATAGCAATATTTGATCAACGAGCTAGTCAAGTAGAGGCATACTAGGGACACTTTGTTTTGTCTATGTATTCACACATGTACTAAGTTTCCGATTAATACAATTCTAGCATGAATAATAAATATTTAGCATGATATAAGGAAATATAAATAACAACTTTATTATTGCCTCTAGGGCATATTTCCTTTAGTCTCCCACTTGCACTAGAGTCAATAATCTAGTTCACATCACCATGTGATTTAACACCAATAGTTCACATCTGTATGTGATTAACACCCATAGTTCACATCGCCATGTGACCAACAACCAAAGGGTTTACTAGAGTCAATAATCTAGTTCACATCGCTATGTAATTAACACCCAACGAGTACTAATGTGTGATCATGTTTTGCTTATGAGACAAATTTAGTCAACATGTCTGTAAAATTCAAAGCCGTATGTATTTTGCAAATTTTCTATGTCTACAATGCTCTGCATGGAGATACTCTAGCTAATTGCTCCCACTTTCAATATATATCCAGATTGAGACTCAGAGTCATCTGGATTAGTGTAAATCTTACATCAACATAACACTTTACGACGAACTCTTTATCACCTCCATAACCGAGAAATACTTCCTTAGTCCTCTTAGGTAATAAAGAATAACTTTGACCGCTATAAAGTGATCCACTCCTGGATCACTATCGTACCCCATTGCCAATCTCATAGGAAGGAACAAGTGGTCTGGTACATAGCATGGCATACTTTCTAGAACCTATCACTGAGGCATAGGGAATGACTTTCATTCTCTTTCTATCTTCTGCCGTGGTCGGGCTTTGAGTCTTACTCAACTTTACCCCTTGTAATACAGGCAAGAACTCCTTCTTTGATAGATCCATTTTGAACTCTTTCAAAATCTTGTCAAGGTATGTACTCATTGAAAAAACTTATCAAGTGTCTTGATCTATCTCTATAGATCTTGATGCCCAATATGTAAGCAACTTCACCGAGGTCTTTCTTTGAAAATCTCCTTTCAAACTCTCCTTGCTGCTTTCCAAAAAATTCAACATCATTTCTGATCAACAATATGTCATTCACATATACTTATCATAAAGGTTGTAGTGCTCCCACTCACTTTCTTGTAAATACAGGCTTCACCGCAAGTCTGTATAAAACTATATGCTTTGATCAACTCATCAAAGTGTATATTCCAACTCTGAGATGATTGCACCAGTCCATATATGGATCACTGCAGCTTGCACACCTTGTTAGTACTTTTAGGATTGACAAAACCTTCTGGTTGCATCATATACAACTCTTCTTTAAGAAATATCCATTTAAAGAATGCAGTTTTGACATCCATTTGCCAGATTTCATAAAATATAGCAACTCCTAACATGATTCGGAAGGATTTAAGCATCGCTACAGTTGAGAAAATCTCATTGTAGTCAACACCTTGAACTTGTTGAAAACCTTTTGAGACATGTTGAGCTTTGTAGATAGTAACACTACTATCAGCTTCCGTCTTCCTCTTGAAGATCCATTTATTTTCTATGGCTTGCCGATCATAGGGCAAGTCCACTAAAGTCCATACTTTGTTCTCATACATGGACCCCATCTCAGATTTCATGGCCTCAAGCCATTTCATGGAGTCTGGGCTCATCATCGCTTCCTCATAGTTTGTAGGTTCATCATGGTCTAGTAACATGACTTCTAGAATAGGATTACCGTACCACTATGGTGCGGACCGTACTCTGGTTGACCTACGAGGTTCGGTAGTAACTTGATCTGAAGTTTCATGATCATCATCATTAGCTTCTTCACTAATTGGTGTAGGAATCATTGGAACTGATTTATGTGATGAACTACTTTCCAATTTGGGAGAAGGTACAATTACCTCATCAAGTTCTACTTTCCTCCCACTCACTTCTTTTGAGAGAAACTCCTTCTCTAGAAAGGATCCATTCTTAGTAACGAATATCTTGCCTTCGGATCTATGATAGAAGGTGTACCCAACAGTTTCTTTTGGGTATCCTATGAAGACACATTTCTCCGATTTGGGCTCGAGCTTATCAGGTTGAAGCTTTTTCACATAAGCATCGCAGCCCCAAACTTTAAGAAATGATAGCTTAGGTTTGTTGCCAAACCACATTTCATACGGTGTCGTCTCAACGGATTTTGATGGTGCCCTGTTTAACATGAATGTAGTTGTCTCTAATGCATAACCCCAAAACGATAGTGGTAAACCAGTAAGAGACATCATATATTGCACCATATCTAATAAAGTACAGTTATGACGTTCGGACACACCATTACACTGTGGTGTTCCAGGTGGCGTGAGCTGTGAAACTATTCCACATTGTTTTAAATGAAGGCCAACTCGTAACTCAAATATTCACCTCCACGATCAGATTTTAGAAACTTTATTTTCTTGTTACAATGATTCTCCACTTCACTCTGAAATTCTTTGAACTTTTCAAATGTTTCAGACTTGTGTTTCATTAAATAGATATACCCATATCTGCTCAAATCATCTGTGAAGGTCCGAAAATATTGATACTTGCCACGAGCCTCAACACTCATCGGACCGCATACATCGGTATGTATTATTTCCAATAAGTCATTAGCTCATTCCATTGTTCCGGAGAACGAAGTTTTAGTCATCTTGCCCACAAGGCACGGTTCGCAAGTATCAAATGATTCATAATCAAGTGATTCCAAAAGCCCATCAACATGGAGTTTCTTCATGCGCTTTACACCAAAATGACCTAAACGGCAGTCCCACAAGTGTGTTGCACTATCATTATCAACTTTGCATCTTTTGGCATCAATATTATGAATATGTGTATCACTACGATGGAGATTCAATAAACCATGAACATTGGGGAAGGTTTTATTCATGTAAATAGAATAACAATTATTCTCTGTCTTAAATGAATAACTGTATTGCAATAAACATGATCTAATCATATTTATGCTTTAACGCAAACACCAAATAACTTTTATTTAGGTTCAACCTAATCCCGAAAGTATAGGGGGTGTGCGATGATGATCATGTCAATCTTGGAACCACTTCCAACATAAATCGTCACTTTACCCTCAACTAGTCTCTATTTATTCTGGAACTCCTGTTTCGAGTTACTAATCTTAGCAACTGAACAAGTATCAAATACCCATGGGTTACTACGAGCACTAGTAAGGTACACATAAATAACATGTATATCAAATATACCTTTGTTCACTTTTCCATCCTTCTTATCCACCAAATATTTGGGGTAACTCCGCTTCCAGTGACCATTTCCTTTGCAGTAGAAGAACTTAGTTTTAGGCTTAGGTCCAGCTTTGGGCTTCTTCATGGGAGTGACAACTTGCTTGCCATTCTTCTTGAAGTTCCCTTTCTTTCCCTTTGCCCTTTTCTTGAAACTAGTGATCTTGTTTAATGATCAATACTTGATGTTTTTTCTTGATTTCTACCTTCGTTGATTTCAGCATCACGAAGACCTCGGGAATCGCTTTTGTCATCCCTTGCATATTATAGTTCATCATGAAGTTCCAGTAACTTGACGATGGTGACTAGAGAACTCTGTCAATCACTATCTTATCTGGAAGATTAACTCTCACTTGATTCAAGCGATTGTATTACCCAGACATTCTGAACACATGCTCACTAGCTGAGCTATTCTCCTCCATCCTTTTAGGAGAAGTACTTGTCAGAGGTCTCATACCTCTCGACACGGGCATGAGTCTGAAATACCAATTTCATCTCTTGGAACATCTCATATGCTCCATGGCATTTCAAAATGTTTTTTGAAGTCCCGGTTCTAGGCCATAAAGCATGGTGCACAAAACAATCAACTAGTCATCATATTGAGCTAGTCAAACATTCATAATGTCTGCATCTACTCCTACAATAGGTCTTTCACCTAGCGATGCATCAAGGACATAATTCTTCTGTGCAATGAGGATAAACCTCAGATCACGGACCCATTCTACATCATTGCTACTATCATCTTTCAACTTAGTTTTCTCTAGGAACATATCAAAAAACATAGGGAAGCTACAATGCGAGCTATTGATCTACAACATAATTTGCAAATACTATCAGGACTATGTTCATGATAAATTAAAGTTCAATTAATCATATTACTAAAAAAAACTCCCACTTATATAGACATCCCTATAGTCATCTAAATGATCACATGATCCAAATCAACTAAACCATGTCCGATCATCACGTGAGATGGAGTAGTTTTCAGTGGTGAACATCTCTATGTTGATCATATCTAATATATGATTCACGTTCGACCTTTCGGTCTTAGTGTTCCGAGGCCATATCTGAATATGCTAGGCTCATCAAGTTTAACCCGAGTATTCTGCACGTGCAAAACTGGCTTGCACCCATTGTATGTGAACGTAGAGCTTATCACACCCGATCATCACGTGGTGTCTCGGCATAACGAACTGTAGCAATGGTGCATACTCAGGGAGAACACTTATACCTTGGAATTTAGTGAGGGATCATCTTATAATGCTACCGCCGTACTAAGCAAAATGAAATGCATAAAAGATAAACATCACATGCAATCAAAATATGTGACATGATATGGCCATCATCATCTTGTGCCTTTGATCTCCATCTCCAAAGCACCATCATGATCTCCATCGTCACTGGCTTGACACCTTGATCTCCATCGTAGCATCATTGTCCTCTCACCAGCTATTGCTACTACGACTATCATTAGCACTTAGTGATAAAGTAAAGCAATTACATGGCGATTGCATTTCATACAATAAAGCGACAACCATATGGCTTCTGCTAGTTGCCGATAACTCTGTTACAAAACATGATCATCAACAACAATTTATATCTCATCATTTCTTGACCATATCACATCACAACAAGCCCTGCAAAAACAAGTTAGATGTCCTCTACTTTGTTGTTGCAAGTTTTACGTGGCTGCTACGGGCTTCTAGCAAGAACCGTTCTAACCTACGCATCAAAACCACAACGATTTTTCATCAAGTGTGTTGTTTTAACCTTCAACAAGGACCGGCCATAATCAAGCTCGATTCAACTAAAGTTGAAGAAACAGACACCCGCCAGCCACTTGTGTGCAAAGCACATCGGTAGAACCAGTGTCATGAACGCGGTCATGTAATGTCGGTCCGGGCCGCTTCATCCAACAATACCGCTGAATCAAAGTAAGATGTTGGTGGTAAGCAATATGACTATTATCGTTCACAACTCTTTGTGTTCTACTTGTGCATATCATCTACGCATAGACCTGGATCTGATACCACTGTTGGGGAACATAGCATGCAATTTCAAAAAAACTCCTACGATCACGCAAGATCTATCTAGGAGATGCATAGCAATGAGAGGGGGAGAGTGTGTCCACGTACCCTTGTAGACCGAAAGCGGAAGCATTATGTTAACGCGGTTGATGTAGTCGAACGTCTTCACGATCCAACCGATCTAGCACCGAACGTACGGGACCTCCGAGTTCAGCACACGTTCAGCTCAATGACGTCCCTTGAACTCTTGATCCAATAGAGGGTCGAGGGAGAGTTTTGTCAGCATGACGGCGTGGTGATGGTGTTGATGATGTGATCCGCACAGGGCTTCGCCTAAGCACTACGATGATACTATCAGAGGAGTAAACGGTGGAGGGGGGCACCGCACATGGCTAAGACAATGTTATATCTTTGGGGTGCCCCCTGCCCCCATATATAAAGGAGGGAGGAGGAGGCTAGCCACCAGGGGCGCACCAAGGGAGGGGGAGTCCTACTAGGACTCCACTCCTAGTAGGATTCACCCCCCCCCTCTTTTTTCCATCTTACGGAGGTGGAAAGGGGGAAGGAGAGGGAGTAGGAGAAGGAAAGGGGGTGGCGCCCCCTTTCCCTAGTCCAATTCAGCCTCCTCCTTCTGGGGGTGCACCAGCCCATTGTGGGCTGGTTAGCCTCCCTCCCATGGCCCATATCTTCC
>NC_057798.1:425527689-425553972 GCF_018294505.1 Triticum aestivum | reverse complement strand
GGTAACCCTTCCGGTACTCTGGTTTGTACCCGATACACTCCGGAACCCTTCCGGTGTCCGAATACCACCTTCCAATATATCAATATTTACCTCTCGACCATTTTGAGACTCCTCATCATGTCGGTGATCTCATCCGGGACTCCGAACAAACTTTGGTCATCAAAACACATAACTCATAATACAAATTGCCATCGAACGTTAAGCGTGCGGACCCTACGGGTTCAAGAACTATGTAGACATGATCGAGACACATCTCCGATCAGTAACCAATAGCGGAACCTGGATGCTCATATTGGTTCCTACATATTCTACGAAGATCTTTATCGGTCAAACCGCACAACATACGTTATTCCCTTTATCATCGGTATGTTACTTGCCCGAGATACGACCGTCGGTATCTTCATACCTAGTTCAATCTCATTAGCGGCAAGTCCCTTTACTCGTTCCATAATGCTTCATCCCGCAACTAACTTATTAGTCACATTGCTTGCAAGGCTTATAGTGATGAGCATTATCGAGAGGGCCCAGAGATACCTCTCTGATACACAGAGTGACAAATCCTAATCTCGATCTATGCCAACCCAACAAACACCTTCGGAGACACCTGTAGATCATCTTTATAATCACCTAGTTATGTTGTAACGTTTGATAGCACACAAGGTGTTCCTCCGGTATTCGGGAGTTGCATAATCTCATAGTCAGAGGAACATGTATAAGTCATGAAGAAAGCAATAGCAATAAAACTTACTGATCATTATGCTAAGCTAATGGATGGGTCTTGTCCATCACATCATTCTCTAATGATGTGATCCCGTTCATCAAATGACAACACATGTCTATGGTCAGGAAACATAACCATCTTTCATTAACAAGCTAGTCAAGTAGAGGCATATTAGGGACACTTTGTTTTGTCTATGTATTCACACATGTCCTAAGTTTCCGGTTAATACAATTCTAGCATGAATAATAAACATTTATCATGATATAAGGAAATATAAATAACAACTTTATTATTGCCTCTAGGGCATATTTCCTTCATGAAGAAGTTATGATGAGCCCAGATTCTGATAAATGGCTTGAGGGCATGAAATTTGAGATAGGATCCATGTATGAGAACAAAGTGTGGACTTTGGTGGATCTTCCCGATGATCGGCGACCCATAGAGAATAAATGGATCTTCAAGAAGAAGACTGACGCTAATGGTAATGTTACTGTCTATAAAGCTCTACTTGCTACAAAAGGTTTTCGACAAGTTCAAGGAGTTGACTACAATGAGACTTTCTCACCCGTAGCGATGCTTAAGTCTGTCCGAATCATGTTAGCAATTGCCGCATTTTATGATTATGAAATCTGGCAAATGGATCTCAAAACTACATTCCTTAATGGATTTCTTAAAGAAGAGTTGCATATGATGAAACCAGAAGGTTTTGTCAATCCTAAAGGTGTTAACAAAGTGTGCAAGCTCCAGCGATCCATTTATGGACTGGTGCAAGCATCTCGGAGTTGGAATATACGCTTTGATGAGGTGATCAAAGCATATGGTTTTACACAGACTTTTGGAGAAGCCTGTATTTACAAGAAAGTGAGTGGGAGCTCTATAGCATTTCTAATATTATATGTGGATGACATATTGTTGATTGGAAATGATGTAGAATTTCTGAATAGCATAAAATGATACTTGAATAAGAGTTTTTCAATGAAAGACCTGGGTGAAGCTGCTTATATATCGGGCATCAAGATCTATAGAGATAGATCAAGACGCTTGATAGGACTTTCACAAAGCACATACCTTGATAAAGTTTTGAAGAAGTTCAAAACGGATCAGTCAAACAAAGGGTTCTTGCCTGTGTTACAAGGTGTGACGTTGAGTTAGACTCAATGCCCGACTACTGCAGAAGATAGAGAGAAAATGAAAGTCATTCCCTATGCCTCAGCCATAGGTTCTATCATGTATGCTATGTTGTGCACACTCCTGATGTGTGCCTTGCTATTAGTTTAGTAGGGAGGTACCAAAGTAATCCAGGAGTGGATCACTGGACAGTGGTCAAGAACATTCTGAAGTACCTAAAAAGGACTAGGGATATGTTTCTCGTTTATGGAGGTGACAAAGAGCTTGTCGTAAGTGGTTACGTCGATGCTAGCTTTGGCACTGATCCGGATGACTCTAAATCACAATCCGATATGTATTTTTGTTGAATGGTGGATCTGTCAGTTGGTGCAGTTCCAAGCAGAGTGTCGTGGCGGGATCTACGTGTGAAGTGGCGTACATAGCTGCTTCGGAAGCAGGAAATGAAGGAGTCTAGATGAAGGAGTTCATATCCGATCTAGGTGTGATACCTAGTGCATCAGGTCCAATGAAAATCTTTTGTGACAATATTGGAGCAATTGCCTTGGCGAAGGAATCCAGATTTCACAAAAAGACCAAACACATCAAGAGACGCTTCAAGTCCATCTGAGATTTGTTCAAGGAGGGAGACATAGAGATTTGCAAAATACATACGGACCTGAATGTGGCAGACCCGTTGACTAAGCTTCTTCCACGAGCAAAACATGATCAGCACCAAGACTCCATGGGTGTTAGATTCATTACAATGTAATCTAGATTATTGACTCTGGTGCAAGTGGGAGACTGAAGGAAATATGCCCTAGAGGCAATAATAAAGTTGTTATTTTATATTACCTTATTCATGATAAATGTTTATTATTCATGCTAGAATTGTATTAACCAGAAACTTGATACATGTGTGAATACATAGATATAACACCGTGTCCCTAGTATGCCTCTACTAGACTAGCTCGTTGATCAAAGATGATTAAGTTTCCTAGCCATGGAAATGAGTTGTCATTTGATGAACGGGATCACATCAGTGGAATGATGTGATGGACAAGACCCATCCGTTAGCTTAGCATAATGATCATTCCGTTTTATTGCTACTGCTTTCTTCATGTCAAATATATATTCCTCCAACTATGAGATTATGCAAGTCCCGGACACTGGAGGAATGCCTTATGTGCCATCAAATGTCACAACGTAACTGGGTGATTATAAAGATGCTCTACAAGTATCTCCAAAGGTGTTTGTTGGGTTGGCATAGATCGACATTAGGATTTGTCACTCTAAGTATCGGAGAGGTATCTCTGGCCCTTCTTGGTAATGCACATCATATGAAGCCTTGCAAGCAATGTGACTAATGATTTAGTTGCGGGATGATGCACTACAAAACGAGTAAAGAGACTTGCCAATAACGAGATTGAACTAGGTATGAAGATACTGACGATCTAATCTCGGGCAAGTAACATACCGATGACAAAGGGAATAACATATGTTGATATTGCAATTCGACCAATAAAGATCTTCGTAGAATATGTGGGAACCAATATGAGCATCTAGGTTCCGCTATTGGTAATTGACCAGAGAGGTGTCTCGGTCATGTCTACACAGTTCTCGAACCCGTAGGGTCCGCACACTTAACGTTCGATGGCAATATGTATTATATGAGTTATGTGTTTTGATGACCTAAGGTTGTTAGGAGTCCCGGATGAGATCACGGACATGACGAGGAGTCTCAAAATGGTCGAGAGGTAAAGATTGATATATTGGAAGGTAGTATTCCGACAACAAAATGGTTCTGGAGGGTTTCGGGAATTTATCAAAGTACCGGGGGGTTACCGGAACCCCCCGAGGGAAGTAATGGGCCACATGGGCCATAGGGGAGAGGCAAGGCAGCCCGCAAGGGGGTGGCGCCCCCCCCCCCCCATGGAGAATCCGAATTGGACAAGGGGAGGGGGCGCAGCCCCCCTTCCTTCTCCCTCTCCCGCTCCCTCTACTTCCCTCTTTCCCCCTCTATTAGAAAGGAAGGGGGGCCGACTAGGACTAGGAGTCCTAGTAGGACTCCCCCCATGGGGCGCTCCCTAGCACCGGCCTCCTCCCCTCTCCCTCCTTTATATACGGGGGCAGGGGGCACCTCTAGGCACATCAATTGTTCTTAGCCGTGTGCGGTGCCCGCCTCCACCGTTTACTCCTCCGGTCATATTGACGTAGTGCTTAGTCAAAGCCCTGCGCTGATCACATCACCATCACCGTCACCACGCCGTCGTGCTGACGGAACTCATCTACTCCTTTGACCCTGATACGTCTCCAACGTATCTATAATTTTTTATTGTTCCATGCTATTATATTATCTGTTTTGGATGTTTAATGGGCTTTATAATACACTTTTATACTATTTTTGGGACTAACCTATTAACCGGAGGCCCACTGCAAATTGCAGTTTTTTGCCTATTTCAGTGTTACACAGAAAAGGAATATCAAATGGATTCCAAACGGAATGAAACCTTTCGGAGAGTGATTTTTGGAACAAACGTGATCCAGAGGACTTAGAGTGGACGTCAAGAAAGAAGCGAGGAGGCCACGAGGCAGGGAGGCGCGCCTACCCCCCTGGGCGCGCCCCCACCCTCGTGGGCCCCTCGCAGCTCCACCGACCTACTTCTTCCTCCTATATATACCCATATACCCCGAAAACATCCAGGAGCACAATAGATTGGGAGTTCCGCTGTCGCAAGCCTCTGTAACCACCAAAAACCAATCGGGACCCTGTTCTGGCACCCTGCCGGAGGGGTGATCCCTCACCGGTGGCCATGTTCATCATCCCAGCGCTCTCCATGACAAGGAGGGAGTATTTCACCCTCGGGGCTGAGGGTATGTACCAGTAGCTATGTGTTTGATCTCTCTCTCTCTCTCTCTCGTGTTCTTGAGGTGGTACGATCTTGATGTATCACAAGCTTTGCTATTGTAGTTGGATCTTATGATGTTTCTCCCCCTCTACTCTCTTGTAATGGATTGAGTTTTCCCTTTGAAGTTATCTTATCGGATTGAGTCTTTAAGGATTTGAGAACACTTGATGTATGTCTTGCATGTGCTTATCTGTGGTGACAATGGGATATTCACGTGATCTACTTGATGTACGTTTTGGTGATCAACTTGCGGGTTCAGTGACCTTGTGAACTTATGCATAGGGGTTGGCACACGTTTTCGTCTTGACTCTTCGGTAGAAACTTTGGGGCACTCTTTGAAGTACTTTGTATTGGTCGAATAGATGAATCTGAGATTGTGTGATGCATATCGTATAATCATGCCCGCGGACACTTGAGGTGACAGTGGAGTATCTAGGTGACATTAGGGTTTTGGTTGATTTGTGTCTTAAGGTGTTATTCTAGTACACACTCTATGATAGATTGAATGGAAAGAATAGCTTCATGTTATTTTACTACGGACTCTTGAATAGATCGATCAGAAAGAATAACTTTGAGGTGGTTTCGTACCCAACAATAATTTCTTCATTTGTTCTCCGCTATTAGTGACTTTGGAGTGACTCTTTGTTGCATGTTGAGGGATAGTTATATGATCCAATTATGTTATTATTGTTGAGAGAACTTGCACTAGTGAAAGTATGAACCCTAGGCCTTGTTTCCTAGCATTGCAATACCGTTTACGCTCACTTTTACCACTTGTTACTTTGCTGTTTTTATATTTTCAGATTACAAAAACCTATATCTATCATCCATATTGCACTTGTATCACCATCTGTTCACCGAACTACTGCACCTATACAATTTACCATTGTATTGGGTGTGTTGGGGACACAAGACACTCTTTGTTATTTGGTTGCAGGGTTGTTTGCGAGATAACATCTTCATCCTATGCCTCCCACGGATTGATAAACCTTAGGCCTTCCACTTGAGGTAAATTTGCTACTGTCCTACAAACCTCTACACTTGGAGGCCCAACAACGTCTACAAGAAGAAGGTTGTGTAGTAGACATCAAGCTCTTTTCTGGCTCCGTTGCCGGGGAGGTTAGTGCTTGAAGGTATATCTTTAGATCTTGCAACCGAATCTTTTAGTTTCTTGTTTTATCACTCGTTTAGTTTATAAAATAAAACTACAAAAAAATGGAATTTATGTTGCCTCATATGCTTCATATTTTTAATGTCTTTCGTGGAAATGATGGGAAGAAAAATTGTGCCAAAATGCTAGAAGAAGAATGCATTAAAATGTTTGGCACTAAATCTTTAAATGATGAGCATGATTGGAATGTTGTTAGTATGAACTCTTTGAATATCCATAGTACTAATGATGATTGCACTAGTCATGATGAAAATGTCTCTTATAAGCATGTTAACTTTTGTGGAGTGCATAGAGTTTGCAAGTACACACCAAATAGGGAAGATAGATTTTGCAAGAGGCATAAGTATTTACAAACTAAATGGTTGCACGAAAGGCTAGATGTTTGTGCTGAAAATTTAAAATTTCTTTGCCATCCTTGTGAACTTTGCAATGAACATGATCATTTAAATCTCCAATGCAAACTGTTTCATGATCGAGTCATGTCCAAAAATTGTGATGACTTGATTTCCCTTGCACATCATAATGAACTTAGTTTGCTTCTGGGTTATCAAGAAATGAAACGTATAACTAAGGACATGCCAGAATTTGTCCTCGATAAAGTTCTTGATTTTGATCTATAAGAAATTTTTATGTATTGTGCGGTAAATTGCATTGAAAATCCTTATATTGCCAATTACATAAAGAAAAGAAAACAAATAGAAGATGAAGAGAATACTAATGAAAGGGAAGAGACTTCCCAATATCCTCCTATTATTTCTTATGATGAATCAGGTAACGAGGAGGAGCTTTCTATTCAACCAATCTCATTAATAAGGAGCTCAAAAAAGAGGGTTAAACCCACACATGATGTGAAGAAGAAAAATAAAAGACGGAGAAGCAAAGGTAGAAAGGTATCCCTCCCAAATGACATTGCTCCTATTACTCATTGTGATGATGATAATTGCTATACTGTTGGTGCTATCCATACTATTAATGATGATAGTGATTATGCTTATGATATGAAAAGGCCCAAGCTTGGGGAAGCTATGCTTGATGAGAATGACATGTTTGAGAATTTATTTGCTGCAATTAATGTCTGTCCCAAGCTTGGGGATGCTATGTTGAATGAAGATGATATTTTTAGTCTCCCAAGTTTTGATATGCAAATTTGTTATGATGATAGCATGCCTCCTACTTATGATGATTATATTGATGAAAGTGGGTTTGGAAGAGTGTCAACTTTAGGAAGTAATGATCCCACTATTTTGGAGGATGTTGAATCTTATTGTGATAATTATAAAATTGGATTTGGAGAGGTCATGACTTTATTTAGTAATGATTCCACTATCTTGGAAGAGGTTTCAATTGATTATGATGAGAACAAAGTTGCTAGTTATGATGATTATTGTGATGATACTTATGCTATGAAAAGTAGTGATGATTATATTTATAAAACTTGTCATGATTATGATTACCCTTTTTCTGAACATTATTCTTTTAATGTGGAAACAATTTATAGTATTCGAGTTTCTTATGATATTGCCACTATTCCGAATGAGAAGAATTTCGCTTATGTGGAGAGTAATGAAATTTATATGCTTGGGGATCATGAAAAGAATGCTTTATGTGATGGTTATATTGTTGAATTTATTCATCATGCTACTGAAAATTATTATGAGGGAGGAATATATGCTTGTAGGAATTGCAATAATATCAAGTTTCCTCTCTATGTGCTTAAAGTTTTGAAGTTACGCTTGTTTAGCCTTCCTATGCTAGTTGATTATTGTTCCCATAAATTGTTTGCTCACAGAATCCTTATGCATAGGAAGTTGGTTAGACTTAAATGTGCTAGTCATATTCTTCATGATGCTCTCTTTATGTTTCAATTCTTATCTTTTATGTGAGCATCATTGAAATCATCATGCCTAGCTAGGGGCGTTAGACGATAGCGCTTGTTGGGAGGCAACCCAATTTTACTTTTGTTCTTTGATTTTTATTACTGTTAAGTAATAAATAATTCATCTAGCATCTGTTTAGATGTGGTTTTATGTTTTAGTTAGTGTTTGTGCCAAGTAGAACCTTTGGGAAGACTTGGGTGAAGTCTATGTGATCTTGCTGTAAAAGACAAAAACTTCTGCGCTCACGCGATTAGCTGCCATTTTTTACTGGAGAGTGATTTTAGGTTGATTCTTTTTCAATATGGTTAATAGAAAAATTCCTCAGGTCAACCAATTTATTTCAGAATTGTTTGAGTTACATAAGTATTCTAATGATACAGATTACTACAGACTGTTCTGTTTTTGACAGATTCTGTTTTCTATGTGTTGTTTGCTTATTTGGATGAATCTATGAGTAGTATCGGAGGGTATGAACCATAGAGAAGTTGGAATACAGTAGATATTACACCAATATGAATTTAGAATGAGTTCATAACAGTACCTAAGTGGTGATTTATTTTCTTATACTAACGGAGCTTAAGAGTTTTCTGTTAAGTTTTGTGTTGTGAAGTTTTTAAGTTTTGGGTAAAGATTCGATGGACTATAGAATAAGGAGTGGCAAGAGCCTAAGATTGGAGATGCCCAAGTCACCCCAAGGTAATTTTCAAGGACAACCAAGATCCTAAGCTTGGGGATGCCCCGGATGGCATCCCCTCTTTCGTCTTCATTCATCGGTAACTTCACTTGGAGCTATATTTTTATTCACCACATGATATGTGTTTTGCTTGGAGCGTCATTTTGTTTTATTTTGTTTTGCTTGCTGTTTGAATAATATCCCAAGATATGAAATTCTTTAATGTTAGAGAGCCTTCACATAGTTGCATAATTATTCGACTACTCATTGATCTTCACTTATATCTTTCGGAGTAGTTTGTCATTTGCTAGAGTGCTTCACTTATATCTTTTTAGAGCACGGTGTTGGTTTTATTTTGAAGAAATAGATGAACTTTCATGCTCCACTTATATTATTTTGAGAGTCTTAAACAGCATGGTAATTTTCTTTGGTTATAAAATTAGTCCTAATATGATGGGCATCCAAGAAGGATATAATAAAAACTTTCATATAAAGTGCATTGAATACTACGAGAAGTTTGATTCTTTATGATTGTTTTGAGACATGAAGATAGTGATATTAGAGTCATGCTAGTTGGGTAATTATGAAATTGAGAAATACTTGTGTTAAAGTTGGCAAGTCCCGTAGCATGCACGTATGGTGAACGTTGTGTGACAAATTTGAAGCATGGGGTGTTCTTTGATTGCCTTCCTTATGAGTGGAGGTCGGGATCGCGCGATGGTTAACTCCTACCAACACTTCCCCTAGGAGCATGCGTAGTAGTACTTTGCTTCGAGGGCTAATAAAATTTTGTAATAAGTATATGAGTTCTTTATGACTAATGTGAGTCCATGGATTATACGCACTCTTACCCTTCCGCAATTTGCTAGCCTCTACGGTACCGTGCATTGCCCTTTCTCACCTTGAGAGTTGGTGCAAACTTTGCCAGTGCATCCAAACCCCGTGATACGATACGCTCTATCACACATAAACCTCCTTATATCTTCCTCGAAACAGCCACCATACCTACCTATTATGGCATTTCCATAGCCATTCTAAGACATATTGCCATGCAACTTTCCACCATTCCGTTTATTATGACATGATCCATCATTGTCATATTGCTTTTGCATGATCATGTAGTTGACATCATATTTGTGGCAAAGCCACCTTTATAATTCTTTCATACATGTCGCTCTTGATTTATTGCATATCCCGGTACACTGCCGGAGGCATTCACATAGATTCATATTTTGTCCTCAGTATTGAGTTGTAATTCTTGAGTTGTAAATAAATAGAAGTGTGATGATCTTCATTATTACAGCATTGTCCCATGTGAGGAAAGGATGATGGAGACTATGATTCCCCCACAAGTCGGGATGAGACTCCGGACTTTATGAAAAATGAAAGAGGCCAAAGAAGCCCAAATAAAAAAAAGAGGCCAAAGAAGCCCAAATAAAAAATAAAAAAATGAGAGAAAAAGAGAGAAGGGACAATGTTACTATCCTTTTACCACACTTGTGCTTCAAAGTAGCACCATGATCTTCATGATAGTGAGTTTCTTATTTTGTCACTTTCATATACTAGTGGGAATTTTTCATTATAGATCTTGGCTTGTATATTCCGATGATGGGCTTCCTCAAAATGCCCTGGGTTTTCGTGAGCAGGCAAGTTGGATGCACACCCACTTAGTTTCTTTTCGATGAGCTTTCATACATTTATAGCTCTAGTGCATCCGTTGCATGGCAATCCCTACTCCTCGTATTGACATCAATTGATGGGCATCTCCATATCCCATTGATTAGCCGCGTCAATATGAGACTTTCTCCTTTTTTGTTTTCTCACATAATCCCTATCATCATACTCTACTCCACCCATAGTGCTATGTCCATGGCTTACGCTCATGTATTGCGTGAGGGTTCAAAAGGCAGAAGCGCGTTAAAAAGTATGAACCAATTTCTTGGCCGAAACCGGGGTTGTGCATGATGGGAGCATTTTGTGTGACGAAAATGAAGCATGGAAAAACTATATGATTTTGTAGGGATAAGCTTTCTTTGCCTATGTTATTTTGATAAGACATAAACTGCTTGGTTAGCATGCTTGAAGTATTACTATATTTATGTAAATATTAAACTTTTATCTTGAATCTTTTGGATCCGAACATTCATGCCACAATAAAGAAAATTACATTGATAAATATGTTAGGTAGCATTCCACATAAAAAATTATGTTTTTATCATTTACCTACTCGAGGATGAGCAGGAATTAAGCTTGGGGATGCTTGATACGTCTCCAACGTATCTATAATTTTCGATTGTTCCATGCTATTATATTATCTGTTTTGGATGTTTAATGGGCTTTATTATACACTTTTATACTATTTTTGGGACTAACCTATTAACCGGAGGCCTAGTGCAAATTGCAGTTTTTTGCCTATTTCAGTGTTTCGCAGAAAAGGAATATCAAACGGAGTCCAAATGGAATGAAACCTTCGGGAGAGTGATTTTTGGAACAAACGTGATCCAGAGGACTTGGAGTGGACGCCAAGAAATAAGCAAGGAGGCCACGAGGCAGGGAGGCGCGCCTGCCCCCTGGGCGCACTCCCCACCCTCGTGGGCTCCTCGCAGCTCCACCGACCTACTTCTTCCTCCTATATATACCCATATACCCCGAAAACATCCAGGAGCACAATAGATCGAGAGTTCCACTGCCGCAAGACTCTGTAGCCACCAAAAACCAATTGGGACCCTGTTCCAGCACCCTGCCGGAGGGGGGATCCCTCACCGGTGGCCATCTTCATCATCCCAGTGCTCTCCATGACGAGGAGGGAGTAGTTCACCCTCGGGGCTGAGGGTATGTACCAGTAGCTATGTGTTTGATCTCTCTCTCTCTCTCTCTCTCGTGTTCTTGAGGTGGTACGATCTTGATGTATCACGAGCTTTGCTATTGTAGTTGGATCTTATGATGTTTCTCCCCCTCTACTCTCTTGTAATGGATTGAGTTTTCCCTTTCAAGTTATCTTATCGGATTGAGTCTTTAAGGATTTGAGAACACTTGATGTATGTCTTGCATGTGCTTATCTGTGGTGACAATGGGATATTCACGTGATCTACTTGATGTACATTTTGGTGATCAACTTGCGGGTTCAGTGACCTTGTGAACTTATGCATAGGGGTTGGCACACGTTTTCGTCTTGACTCTTCGGTAGAAACTTTGGGGCACTCTTTGAAGTACTTTGTGTTGGTTGAATAGATGAATCTGAGATTGTGTGATGCATATCACCCACAGATACTTGAGGTGACATTGGAGTATCTAGGTGACATTAGAGTTTTGGTTGATTTGTGTCTTAAGGTGTTATTCTAGTACGAACTCTATGATAGATCGAACGGAAAGAATAGCTTCGTGTTATTTTACTACGGACTCTTGAATAGATCGATCAGAAAGAATAACTTTGAGGTGTTTTCGTACCCTACAATAATTTCTTCGTTTGTTCTCCGCTATTACTGACTTTGGAGTGACTCTTTGTTGCATGTTGAGGGATAGTTATATGATCCAATTATTTAATTATTGTTGAGAGAACTTGCACTAGTGAAAGTATGAACCCTAGGCCTTGTTTCCTAGCATTGCAATATCGTTTACGCTCACTTTTACCACTTGTTACCTTGCTGTTTTTATATTTTCTATATCTCTCATCCATATTGCACTTGTATTACCATCTCTTCGCCGAACTAGTGCACCTATACAATTTACTTGTATTGGGTGTGTTGGGGACACAAGAGACTCTTTGTTATTTGGTTGCAGGGTTGTTTGAGAGAGACCATCTTCATCCTACGCCTCCCACGGATTGATAAACCTTAGGTCATCCACTTGAGGGAAATTTGCTACTATTCCACAAACCTCTGCACTTGGAGGCCCAACAACGTCTACAAGAAGAAGGTTGTGTAGTAGACATCAGACCCTCTGCTGGATCAAGAGTTCGAGGGACGTCATCGAGCTGAACGTGTGTAGAACTCGGAAGTACCGTTCGTTCGGTGCTTGATCGGTTGAATCGAGAAGACGTTTAACTACATCAACCACATTAAGCTAACGCTTCCGCTTTCGGTCTATGAGGGTACGTGGACACACTCTCCCCCTCTCGTTGTTATGCATATCCTAGATAGATCCTGCATGAGCATAGGATTTTTTTTTGACATTACATGTTACGTTTCCCAACACTCCCATCTAGGGGGGAGGTCAAGGAAGAAGAAGAAGAAGGGGGGCTCTCTCCCCCTCTCTCCCAGTAGTGTCTGAACGCCACCGGGGAAATCATCGTGTGACGGCAATCTACACCAACACCTTCGTCATATTCCTCAACATCTTCATCACCTTCCCCCATCTATATTCAACGGTCCACTCTCCCACAAGCCGCTGTACCCTCTACTTGAACATGGTGTTTTATGCTTCATATTATTATCCAATGATGTTTTGCCATCCTATGATGTCTGAGTAGATTTTTGTTGTCTTATCGGTGATTGGTGAATTGCTATGATTGGTTTAATTTGCTTGTGGTTATGTTGATGTTCTTTGGTGCCCATCATATGAGCGCGCGCGTGGATCACACCATAGGGTTAGGTGTATGTTGATAGGACTATGTATTGGAGGGCAAGGGTGATAGTAGCTTTAGCCTAGCATAGAAATTGATGCATACGGGATTGAAGGGTGACCAATATATCTTAACATTATGGTTGGGTTTTACCTTAATGAATGTTAGTAGTTGCGGATGCTTGCTAATAGTTCCAATCATAAATGCATAGAATTCCAAGTAAGGGATGACATGCTAGCAGTGGCCTCTCCCACATAAAACTTGCTATCGGTCTAGTAACATAGTCAATTGCTTAGGGGAGATTCCGCAATTCCTACCACCACTTTTCCACACTCGTTATACTAACTTAATTGTTACTTTATCTAAACAGCCCCTAGTTTTCATTTACGTGCTCTATTATCTTGCAAACCTATCCCACAGCACCTACAAAGTACTTCTAGTTTCATACTTGTTCTAGGTAAAGCTAACGTTAAGCATGCGTAGAGTTGTATCGGTGGTTGATAGAACTTGAGGGAATATTTATTATACCTTTAGCTCCTCGCTGGGTTTGACACTCTTACTTATCTAAAGAGGCTACAACTGATCCCCTACACTTGTGGGTTATCAAGACCTTTTCCGGGCGTTGTTGCCGGGGAGCAATAGTGTGGGTGAATAATCTCGTATGTGCTTGTTTGCTTTATCACTAATTAATTTTTATTTCTTGTTCTAAGTTGTTCTCTATCTTTAGTTATGGATATGGAACACGAAATACCAAAAAAAATTGGTGTACTTGCTACTCATGGAGATGGGGAACCTCCTAAAACCCTCGATGCTCGTTATGTGAAAAATATTGAACACTACTTTGATAATCCTGAGAAAACCACATTCAAATTGATAATGAGAGACACGTTGGATCAACGTGAATACTTTAGGGATTAGCACTTGACTCAAAAAGGGAAACTATTATGGGATCAAATTCATATGTTGCATTAGTATGCTTGGAATTTATGCAAGAGATATGATTATAATTGTTCCTCTAGGATGAAGGCTCGACACCTTCCATTTTCTTGTAGATTTAATATAATGAAACCTTGGCTTCTTATGCTAATCCTATATATGATTACTATGATGTGGAACGGATAGAAGAATTTGTTGCTTTTAAGGGTGCTTATGAAATTGAATCATTGTTTGAAAAGTATGAAGCTTTTGATGATGATGTTTATAGGCTTGAAAATTTTGCTATACTTAAATATTGCTATGAGAATTATGAATACAATGCTGATATTGATTCATTTATTGAGAAAGTCTCCGCTGTCCAAGAAGAGACTAATATTTTGTAGGAAACTATGGAAGAAGAAAATGATGACACTGTGAGCTCATTAGATGAAAAAGATGACGAGGAGAGCGAAGAACAAAAGGATGAAGAGCGGATTAGCTACCCATGCCCACCTTCAAATGAGATTAACTATTCAACTCATACATTATTTAATTTCCTTTCGTGCTTACCGAAGGATGAATGCTATGGTGATTGCTATGATCCCTTGGATTCGTCTGAAATATCCCTTTGTGATGAAATTGATGCTTGCTATGCTTGTGGCCATGATGCCAATATGAATTATGCTTATGGAGATGAACTTGTTATAGTTCCTTATGTTAAGAAGGAAGTTGTTTCTATTGCACCCATGCATTATAGTCCTATTATCTTTTTGAATTCTCCCAACTACACTATATCAGAGAAGTTTGTGCTTATTAAGGATTATATTGATGTGTTGCATTTTACCATCACCCATGATGATTTTGATAGATATAATATGCATATGCTTGCTGCTCCTACTTGCAATTATTATGAGAGAGGAACTACATCTCCACCTCTCTATCATTACAATACGATAAAATTGCAAGAAACTATTTATGCTATGTATTGGCCTTTACTTGATGTGCGTGAATTGTTCTTATGACATGCCGATGCATAGGAAGAGGGTTAGACTTAGTTGTTGCATGAAATATATTACTTTGTGCTCACTACTAAATTGCAAATCATTGTTAATTAAAATTGGCTTTGATATACCTTCGGATCCGGGTGGATCCATTACTTGAGCACTATATGCCTAGCTTAATGGCTTTAAAGAAAGCGCTGCCAGGGAGACAACCCAAAAGTTTTAGAGAGTCATTTTATTCTGTTGTGTGATTTTACATAGTTTAAAAACAAAAAAATAAAGAGGGGAACCTAAAACTTTTTTAAAAAGAAAAGTGAAAGTGTGAGAGACTAGCATTGTCAAAGTGGGAGCATGCCTTGAACTTTTTTCATGCCCATGGAAATTTTGTGATCTTAATTACAGAAAATTTTCAACAAAAATAATTATACCCTTGTACAAATCCATTGTATTATAAAAATAATGTGTGCCAAGCTTTGCCTTTAGGATGATTAGATTGCTTGTTTGGTATGTGTAGTGGAAACACAAAAACTTTGGCTGTAGCGTGTGAATTTACGTTTTTTGACTGGAATGTCAAAAGCTTCTGAAACTTTTTGCACGGTACTGCTATAAAAAAAATTCCTAATTTTTCAGAATTTTTGGAGTTATAGAAGTACGATAGATGTTCAGATTACTACAGACCATCTTGTTTAAGACATATACTGTTTTTGATGCATTGTTTTGCTAGTTTTGATGAAACTATCGACTTTATCGGTGGTATAAGCCATGGAGAAGTTATAACACTGTAGCTACATTTAAAAAATAAATGGTGAATGGGTTTTCAACAGTACTTAAAGTGGTAATTTGCTTTATTATACCAATGGATCTCACGAGGGTTTTGTTAAGTTTTGTGTGGTTGAAGTTTTCAAGTTTTGGGTGAGACCACGATGGATGAAGGAATAAGGAGTGGCAAGAGCCTAAGCTTGGGGATGCCCGAGGCACCCCAAGGTAATATTCAAGGACTCCCAAGCAACTAACCTTGGGGATGCCCCGGAAGTCATCCCCTCTTTCTTCTAACGATTATCGGTAATTTTACTTGGAGCTATATTTTTATTCGTCACATGATATGCGTAAATCTTGGAGTGTCGTGTGCTTTTTATTTTTATTTTAAATGCACCATGCTGGTATGAGATAGTCCTTGGTTTATTTATAGAATGCTATTTGCACTTCACTTATATCTTTTGAGTATGGCTTTATAGAATGCTTCATGTGCTTCACTTATATCATTTGAAGTTTGGATTGCCTGTTTCTCTACACATAAAAAAACCCGCCATTTGTAGAATGCTCTTTTGATTCACTTATATTTGTTAGAGCGTGGGCATATATTTTGTAGAAAGAATTAAACTCTCATGCTTCACTTATATCTATTTAGAGAGTAAACAGGAATTGGTCATTCACATGGTCAGTCATAAAATCCTGCACAAAACTTGTAGATCGCTGAATATGATATGTTTGATTCCTTGCAATAGTTTTGCGATATAGAGATGCTAATATATGGGAGGTACTAGTGAATGATTGTGGTTTAGTAAGAATATTGGTGTTAAGTTTTATGATTCCCGAAGCATGCACATATGTTCTCCCGTTATATTAAGAAGTTGGAGCACAATTTATCCTTGATTGTCTATCTTTGTGTGAAGGTCGGGGGGGGCGTGATGGTTAACTCCTACCAACCTCCCCCCTCGGATCATGTGTAGTAGTACTTTGCTTCGAGGGCTAATAATATTTTGCAATAAGTATGTGAGTTCTTATGACTAATGTGAGTCCATGGATTATACCCACTCTCACACTTCCACCATTTCTAGCCTCTCTCGTGCCACGCAACTTTCACCGGTGCATAAATCCCTCCTTATACCTTCCTCAAAACATGCATCATACCTAGCTATTATGGCATTTCCATAGCGATTCTGAGATATGTTGCCATGCAACTTCCATCATCATCATATACTGAAGGAAATATGCCCTAGAGGCAATAATAAAGTTGCTATTTATATTTCCTTATATCATGATAAATGTTTATTATTCATGCTAGAATTGTATTAACCAGAAACTTAGTACATGTTTGAATACATAGACAAAACAAAGTGTCCCTGGTATGCCTCTACTTGACTAGCTCGTTAATCAAAGATGGTTATGTTTCCTGACCATAGACATGTGTTGTCATTTGATGAGGGGATCACATGATTAGAGAATGATGTGATGGACAAGACCCATCCATTAGCTTAGCATAATGATCAATAAGTTTTATTGCTATTGCTTTCTTCATGACTTATACATGTTCCTATGACTATGAGATTATGCAACTCCCGAATACCGGAGGAAACCTTGTGTGCTATCAAACGTCACAATGTAACTGGGTGATTATAAATATTAGGATTTGTCACTCAATGTATCGGATAGGTATCTCTGGGCCATCTCGGTAATGCTAATCACTATAAGCCTTGCAAGCAATGTGACTAATGAGTTAGTTACGGGATGAAGCATTATAGAACGAATAAAGAGACTTGCCTGTAATGAGGTTGAACTAGGTATGATGATACCGATGATCGAATCTCGGGCAAGTAACATACTGATGACAAAGGGAACAACATATGTTGTTATGCGATTTGAACAATAAAGATCATCGTAGAATATGTAGGAGCCAATATGAGCATCCAGGTTCCTCTATTGGTTATTGATCGGAGATGTGTCTTGATCATGTCTACATAGTTCTCGAACCCGTAGGGTCCGCACGCTTAACATTCGATGATGATTTGTATTATGAGTTATGTGTTTTTGATGACCGAAGTTTATTGGGAGTCTTGGATGAGATCACGGACGTGACAAGGATTCTCGAAATGGTGGAGACATAAAGATTGATATATTGGAAGGTTGTGTTTGGACACCGGAAAGGTTTCAGAAAGGTTCGGGCATTTTTCGGAGTACCGGGAGGTTACCGAAACTCCCGGGGAGAAGTAGTGGGCCTTAATGGGCTTTAGTGGAGAGGAGGGCCGCAGGGTGGCCGCACGCCCCCCTATGGGAGGTTCGAATTGGACTAGGAGGGGGCGGCACCCCCCCCCCCCTCTTTCCTTCTCCCTCTTCTACTCCTTCCCTCTCCTCCCTCTTGTAAAGGAAGGGGACTCTAACTAGGATTGGGAATCCTAGTTGGACTCCCCATGGCGCGCGCCCCTCCTAGCCGCCGGCCTCCTCCCTCCCACCTTTATATACGGGGGCAGGGGCACCCCAAGGCACAACATTTATTCTCTTAGCCGTGTGCGGTGCCCCCCTCCACAGTTTAACACCTCGATCATATCGTCGTAGTTCTTAGGCGAAGCCCTGTGCCGGTAACATCATCAACACCGTCGCCATGCCGTCATGCTGATGGAACTCTCCCTCGACCCTCTACTGGATCAAGAGCTCGAGGGACGTCATCGTGCTGAACGTGTGCTGAACACAGAGGTGTCGTACGTTCGGTACTTGGATCGGTTGGATCGTGAAGACGTTCGACTACATCAACCGCGTTACTAAACGCTTCCGCTTTCGGTCTACGAGGGTACGTGGACACACTCTCCCATCTCGTTGCTATGCATCTCCTAGATAGATCTTGCATGATCGTAGGAAGTTTTTTGAATTACTACGTTCTCCAACAGTGGTATCAGAGCCAGGTTTATGTGTAGATGTTATTTTCACAAGTAGAACACAAAGAGTTGTGGGCGATAATAGTCATACTGCTTACCACCAACGTCTTACTTTGATTCGGCAGTATTGTTGGATGAAGCTGTTGGGGAACGTAGTAATTTCAAAAAAAATCCTAGGCACACGCAAGATCATGGTGATGCATAGCAACGAGAGGGGAGAGTATGTCCACGTACCCTCGTAGACCGAAAGCGGAAGCGTTATGACAACGCGGTTGATGTAGTCGTACGTCTTCACGATCCGACCGATCCAAGTACCGAACGTACGGCACCTCCGAGTTCAGCACACGTTCAGCTCGATGACGATCCCCGGACTCCGATCCAACAGGGTGTCGGGGATGAGTTCCGTCAGCACGACGGCGTGGTGACGATGATGATGTTCTACCGATGCAGGGCTTCGCCTAAGCACCGCTACAATATGACCGAGGTGGAATATGGTGGAGGGGGGCACCGCACACGGCTAAGGAACGATCACGAAGATCAACTTGTGTGTCTAGAGGTGCCCCCTGCCCCCGTATATAAAGGAGGGAGGGGGAGGTGCGGCCGGCCCCCTAGGGGTGCGCCTATAGGAGTCCTACTCCCACCGGGAGTAGGACTCCCTCCTCTTGCCTTGGTGAAGAAGGAAAGGGGGGAGGGGAAAGAGGAAAGCCCCCCCCCTTCCTTGTCCTATTCGGACTAGGGGGGAGGGGGCGCGCGGCCTGCCCTGGCCGGCCCTCCTCTTCTCCCTCATGGCCCATGTAGGCCCATTAACCCCCGGGGGGTTCCGGTAACCCCCCGGTACTCCGGTAAAATCCCGATTTCACCCGGAACGTTTCCGATATCCAAATATAGGCTTTCAATATATCAATTTTTATGTCTCGACCATTTCGAGACTCCTCGTATTGTCCGTGATCACATCCGGGACTCCGAACAACCTTCGGTACATCAAAACTTATAAACTCATAATAAAACTGTCATTGTAACGTTAAGCGTGCGGACCCTACGGGTTCGAGAACTATGTAGACATGACCTAGAACTGTTTCCGGTCAATAACCAATAGCGGAACCTGGATGCTCATATTGGCTCCTACATATTCTACGAAGATCTTTATCGGTCAAACCGCATAACAACATACGTTTGTTCCCTTTGTCATCGGTATGTTACTTGCCCGAGATTCGATCGTCGGTATCTCAATACCTAGTTCAATCTCGTTACCGAAAAGTCTCTTTACTCGTTCATGTAATGCATCATTCCGTAACTAACTCATTAGCTACATTGCTTGTAAGGCTTATAGTGATGTGCATTACCGAGAGGGCCCACAGACACCTCTCCGACAATTGGAGTGACAAATCCTAATCTCGAAATACGCCAACCCAGCATGTACCTTCGGAGACACATGTAGAGATCCTTTATAATCACCTAGTTACGTTGTGATGTTTGGTAGCACACAAAGTGTTCCTCCGGTAAACGGGAGTTGCACAATCTCATAGTTGTAGGAACATGTATAAGTCATGAAGAAAGCAATAGCAACATACTAAACGATCAAGTGCTAAGCTAACGGGATGGGTCATGTCAATCACATCATTCTACTAATGATGTGATCCCGTTAATCAAATGACAACTCATGTCTATGGTTAGGAAACATAACCAACTTTGATTAATGAGCTAGTCTAGTAGAGGCATACTAGTGACAATATGTTTGTCTATGTATTCACACATGTATCATGTTTCTGGTTAATACAATTCTAGCATGAATAATAAACATTTATCATGAAATGAGGAAATAAATAATAACTTTATTATTGCCTCTAGGGCATATTTCCTTCAGTCTCCCACTTGCACTAGAGTCAATAATCTAGATTACACAGTAATGATTCTAACACCCATGGAGTCTTGGTGTTGATCATATTTTGCTCGGGGAAGAGGCTTAGTCAACGGGTCTGCAACATTCAGATCCGTATGTATCTTACAAATCTCTATGTCTCCCACCTAGACTTGATCCCGGATGTAATTGATGCGTCTCTTGATGTGCTTGGTCCTCTTGTGAAATCTGGATTCCTTTGCCAAGGCAATTGCACCAGTATTGTCCCAGAAGATCTTCATTGGTCCCGATGCACTAGGTATGACACCTAGATCGGAAATGTACTCCGCTTCGCATGTAGATCCCGCCACGACGCTTTGTTTAGAACTGCACCAACTTACAGCTCCACCGTTTAATAAAAACACGTATCCGGTTTGCGATTTAGAATCATCCGGATCAGTGTCAAAGCTTGCATCGACGTAACCATTTACGACTAGCTCTTTCTCACCTCCATAAACGAGAAACATATCCTTTGTCCTTTTCAGGTATTTAAGGATGTTCTTGACCGCTGTCCAGTGATCCACTCCTAGATTACTTTGGTACCTACCTGCCGAGCTTATTGCTAAGCATACGTCAGGTCTGGTCCACAGCATTGCATACATGATAGAGCCTATGGCTGAAGCATAGGGAACATCTTTCATTTTCTCTCTATCTTCTGCGGTGGTCGGGCATTGAGTCTGACTCAACTTCACACCTTGTAATACAGGCAAGAACCCTTTCTTTGCCTGATCCATTTTGAACCTTTTCAAAACTTTATCAAGGTATGTGCTTTGTGAAAGTCCAATTAAACGTCTTGATCTATCTCTATAGATCTTGATGCCCAATATGTAAGCAGCTTCACCGAGGTCTTTCATTGAAACACTTTTATTCAAGTATCCCTTTATGCTATCCAGAAATTCTATATCATTTCCAATTAACAATATGTCATCTACATATAATATCATAAATGCTACAAAGCTCCCACTCACTTTCTTGTAAATACAAGCTTCTCCAAAAGTCTGTATAAAACCATATGCTTTGATCACACTATCAAAGCATTTATTCCAACTCCGAGATGCTTGCACCGGTCCATAAATGGATCGCTGGAGCTTGCACACTTTGTTAGCACCTTTTGGATCGACAAAACCTTCCGGTTGCATCATATACAACTCTTCTTCCAGAAATCCATTCAGGATTGCAATTTTGACATCCATTTGCCAAATTTCATAATCATAAAATGCAACAATTGCTAACATGATTCGGACAGACTTAAGCATCGCTACGGGTGAGAAAGTCTCATCGTAGTCAACCCCTTGAACTTGTCGAAAACCTTTTGCAACAAGTCGAGCTTTGTAGACAGTTACATTACCATCAGCGTCAGTCTTCTTCTTGAAGATCCATTTATTTTCAATGGCTTGTCGATCATCGGGCAAGTCAACCAAAGTCCATACTTTGTTTTCATACATGGATCCTATCTCAGATTTCATGGCTTCAAGCCATTTTGCGGAATCTGGGCTCATCATCGCTTCCTCATAGTTTATAGGTTTGCCATGGTCAAGTAACATGACTTCCAGAATAGGATTACCGTACCACTCTGGTGCGGATCTTACTCTGGTAGACCTACGAGGTTCAGTAGAAACTTGATCTGAAGTTTCATGATCAATATCATTAGCTTCCTCACTAATTGGTATAGTTGTCACAGGAACCGGTTCTTGTGATGAACTACTTTCCAATAAGGGAGCAGGTACAGTTACCTCATCAAGTTCTACTTTCCTCCCACTCACTTCTTTCGAGAGAAACTCCTTCTCTAGAAAGGATCCGAATTTAGCAACAAAAATCTTGCCCTCAGATCTGTGATAGAAGGTGTACCCAATAGTCTCTTTTGGGTATCCTATGAAGACACATTTCTCCGATTTGGGTTCGAGCTTATCTGGTTGAAGTTTCTTCACATAAGCATCGCAACACCAAACTTTAAGAAACGACAACTTTTGTTTCTTGCCAAACCACAGTTCATAAGGCGTCGTCTCAACGGATTTTGATGGTGCCCTATTTAACGTGAATGCGGCCGTCTCTAAAGCATAACCCCAAAATGATAGCGGTAAATCAGTAAGAGACATCATAGATCGCACCATATCCAGTAAAGTGCGATTACGACGTTCGGACACACCATTTCGTTGTGGTGTTCCGGGTGGAGTGAGTTGTGAAACTATTCCGCATTGTTTCAAATGTAAACCAAACTCGTAACTCAAATATTCTCCTCCACGATCAGATAGTAGAAATTTTATTTTCTTGTTACGATGATTTTCTACTTTACTCTGAAATTCTTTGAACTATTCAAATGTTTCAGACTTGTGTTTCATCAAGTAGATATACCCATATCTGCTCAAATCATCTGTGAAGGTGAGAAAATAACGATACCCGCCGCGAGCCTCAATATTCATTGGACCACATACATCAGTATGTATGATTTCCAACAAATCAGTTGCTCGCTCCATAGTTCCGGAGAACGGCGTTTTAGTCATCTTGCCCATGAGGCACGGTTCGCAAGTACCAAGTGATTCATAATCAAGTGATTCCAAAAGTCCATCAGTATGGAGTTTCTTCATGCGCTTTACACCAATATGACCTAAACGGCAGTGCCACAAATAAGTTGCACTATCATTATCAACTCTGCATCTTTTGGCTTCAACATTATGAATATGTGTATCACTACTATCGAGATTTAATAAAAATAGACCACTCTTCAAGGGTGCATGACCATAAAAGATATTACTCATATAAATAGAACAACCATTATTCTCTGATTTAAATGAATAACCGTCTCGCATCAAACAATATCCAGATATAATGTTCATGCTCAACGCTGGCACCAAATAACAATTATTTAGGTCTAATACTAATCCCGATGGTAGATGTAGAGGTAGCGTGCCGACCGCGATCACATCGACTCTGGAACCATTTCCCACGCGCATCGTCACCTCGCCCTTAGCCAATCTTCGCTTAATCCGTAGTCCCTGTTTCGAGTTGCAAATATTAGCAACAGAACCAGTATCAAATACCCAGGTGCTACTGCGAGCATTAGTAAGGTACACATCAATAACATGTATATCACATATACCTTTGTTCACTTTGCCATCCTTCTTATCCGCCAAATACTTGGGGCAGTTCCGCTTCCAGTGTCCAGTCTGCTTGCAGTAGAAGCACTCAGTCTCAGGCTTAGGTCCAGACTTGGGTTTCTTCTCTTGAGAAGCAACTTTTTTGCTATTCTTCTTGAAGTTCCCCTTCTTCTTCCCTTTGCCCTTTTTTCTTGAAACTGGTGGTCTTGTTGACCATCAACACTTGATGCTCCTTCTTGATTTCTACCTCCGCAGCCTTTAGCATTGCAAAGATCTCGGGAATAGTCTTGTCCATCCCTTGCATATTATAGTTCATCACGAAGCTCTTGTAGCTTGGTGGCAGTGATTGAAGAATTCTGTCAATGACACTATCATCAGGAAGATTAACTCCCAGTTGAATCAAGTGATTATTATACCCAGACATTTTGAGTATGTGTTCACTAAAAGAACTATTCTCATCCATCTTACAGCTATAGAACTTATTGGAGACTTCATATCTCTCAATCCGGGCATTTGCTTGAAATATTAACTTCAACTCTTGGAACATCTCATATGCTCCATGACGTTCAAAACATCGTTGAAGACCCGGTTCCAAGCTGTAAAGCATGGCACACTGAACTATCGAGTAGTCATCAGCTTTGCTCTGCCAGACAATCTTAACGTCGTCAGTTGCATCTGCAGCAGGCCTGGCACCCAGCGGTGCTTCCAGGACGTAATTCTTCTGTGCAGCAATGAGGATAATCCTCAGGTTAAGGACCCAGTCCGTGTAATTGCTACCATCATCTTTCAACTTAGCTTTCTCAAGGAACGCATTAAAATTCAACGGAACAATAGCACGAGCCATCTATCTACATCAAACATAGACAAGAAAAATACTATCAGGTACTAAGTTCATGATAAATTTAAGTTCAATTAATCATATTACTTAAGAACTCCCACTTAGACAGACATCTCTCTAGTCATCTAAGTGATCACGTGATCCAAATCAACTAAAGCATGTCCGATCATCACGTGAGATGGAGTAGTTTCAATGGTGAACATCACTATGTTGATCATATCTACTATATGATTCACGTTCGACCTTTCGGTCTCCGTGTTCCGAGGCCATATCTGTATATGCTAGGCTCGTCAAGTTTAACCTGAGTATTCCGCGTGTGCAACTGTTTTGCACCCGTTGTATTTGAACGTAGAGCCTATCACACCCGATCATCACGTGGTGTCTCAGCACGAAGAACTTTCTCAACGGTGCATACTCAGGGAGAACACTTCTTGATAATTTAGTGAGAGATCATCTTAAAATGCTACCGCCAATCAAAGCAAGATAAGATGCATAAAGGATAAACATCACATGCAATCAATATAAGTGATATGATATGGCCATCATCATCTTGTGCTTGTGATCTCCATCTCCGAAGCACCGTCGTGATCACCATCGTCACCGGCGCGACACCTTGATCTCCATCGTAGCATCGTTGTCATTACGCCATCTATTGCTTCTACGACTATCGCTACCGCTTAGTGATAAAGTAAAGCAATTACACGGCGTTTGCATTTCATTCAATAAAGCAACAACCATATGGCTCCTGCCAGTTGCCGATAACTTCGGTTACAAAACATGATCATCTCATACAATAAAATATAGCATCACGTCTTGACCATATTACATCACAACATGCCCTGCAAAAACAAGTTAGACGTCCTCTACTTTGTTGTTGCAAATTTTACGTGGCTGCTACGGGCTTAGCAAGAACCGTTCTTACCTACGCATCAAAACCACAACGATAGTTTGTCAAGTTGGTGTTGTTTTAACCTTCGCAAGGACCGGGCGTAGCCACACTCGGTTCAACTAAAGTGAGAGAGACAGACACCCGCCAGTCACCTTTAAGCACGAGTGCTCGTAACGGTGAAACCAGTCTCGCGTAAGCGTACGCGTAATGTCGGTCCAGGCCGCTTCATCTCACAATACTGCTGAACCAAAGTATGACATGCTGGTAAGCAGTATGACTTATATCGCCCACAACTCACTTGTGTTCTACTCGTGCATATGACATCTATGCATAAAACCAGGCTCGGATGCCACTGTTGGGGAACGTAGTAATTTCAAAAAAAAAATCCTACGCACACGCAAGATCATGGTGATGCATAGAAACGAGAGGGGAGAGTATGTCCACATACCCTTGTAGGCCGAAAGCGGAAGCGTTATGACAACGCGGTTGATGTAGTGGTACGTCTTCATGATCTGACCGATCTAAGTACCGAACGTACGGCACCTCCGAGTTCAGCACACGTTTAGCTCGATGACGATCCCCGGACTCCGATCTAGAAGGGTGTCGGGGATGAGTTCCGTCAGCACGACGGCGTGGTGATGATGATGATGTTCTATCGATGCAGGGCTTCGCCTAAGCACCGCTACAATATGACCGAGGTGGAATATGGTGGATGGGGCACCGCACACGGCTAACAAACGATCACGAAGATCAACTTGTGTGTCTAGAGGTGCCCCCCTGGCCCCGTATATAAAGGAGGGAGGGGGAGGTGCGGCCGGCCCCCTAGGGGTGCGCCTGGAGGAGTCCTACTCCCACCGGGAGTAGGACTCCATCCTCTTGCCTTGGTGGAGAAGGAAAGGAGGGAGGGGAAAGAGGAAAGGGGGGCGCCACCCCCCCCCCCTTCCTTGTCCTATTCGGACTAGGGGAGGGGGCGCGTGGCCTG